>NW_026606098.1:3177500-3425000 GCF_029834395.1 Sorex fumeus | reverse complement strand
TATTAAAACAATGTCATCAGCAAAGTGGAGGAGCTGTAGTTGCCAACCATCTATCTTCACTCCCATTCCTTCCCATTCCAGTCGTCTCATGATGTTCTCGAGGGTGGCACTGAAGAGTTTCGGTGAAATGGTATCACCCTGCCGCACCCCTCTCTTGACATCAACGATCACTTCTTTGTAGAATGGTGAGATCCTGGTAGTGAATCCGCAATACAGCTCACGGACGATCCTGATGTATTAGGCTTGAATGCCCTGATTGGCTAGGGCTTCAATGACCGCTTCCATCTCAACAGAATCAAAGGCCTTCTTTAAATCAATGAACGTTAAACAGAGCGGCATCTTGAACTCCCGAGAAACCTCAATGAGCTTGGTTATCGAGTGGATATGGTCGATGGTGCTGAATCCTTTGAGGAACCCAGGTTGCTCGCATGGTTGTCCTTCATCTAGTGTTCTGCCAATCCTATTTAGGATGACTCAAGTGAACAACTTGTAGATAACAGACAATAGGCAGATCGGGCGATAGTTGCCAATGTCATGGATGTCTCCCTTCTTGAACAGTAGTACGTTCCTGCTGGTTTTTCATTGGGATGGAACCTTGCATTCAGACAGGCAGCATGTGAAGAGCCGAGCCAGTGTATTGATGAGTACTGACGGCAGGTTCTTCAGGTGTTCAGGTCTGACCTTGTCTGGGCCGGGTGCTGTTTGTTTCTTTACCGACGAAATGGCGTGTCGGATTTTGGAAGGGAGAACGTTGGGAACGACATATCCATCCTGTGGAATTTGGTATGTCGGCAAGTGGACATGGCTATCGAAGAGATTTGAGTAGAAGTCATGGATAATCTTCTCCATTGCTGTTCTGGAGGATGTGATGGAATCCATCAGGACGTCGGAGGACACTACTTCCACTACCCAGCCGTTGCCACACTCCAGGACACTTTCCGGACCCGCGTGGCAGCTCCGGCCGAGACCCACGCACGACTGAAGACCCACAGAACAAGATAAGCGGAACTCTCTGAGACCTTGGACTCCAGGCTCAGCGGACCCAGGGACAGAGCTTCTCTGCTTGCTCCCACCAACCACAGGTGACAAAGGGATTCTAATCAGGAGTCCCACCCTACCCTGCCCTGTCTGCTTCCATCAACCACCCAGGGATCGAATTGTGCACAGGAGACCCACCCTACCCAGATAAATACCCCACTGGCAGACTTCCACTATCGACACTACTTCCACTACCCAGCCGTCGCCACACTCCAGTACACTTTCTGGACCCGCGTGGCCGCAAAGCGGCCGCACGACACATCATAAGACACTAAAACCCATCTTCCAGAATTGTCGAACCATATTTGATAGGGTTCAAATATGGTAACACCTACAAGGGTGATTAGAGGTCGCCCCAAAAGCCTCTATCCCTCTCGGAAAGACTGGCAAGCTACCGAGAGTATCCCGCCCGCACGGAAGAGCCTGGCAAGCTATCCGTTGTGTATTCGATATGCCAAAACCAGTAACTACAACTGGTCTCATTCACCTGACCCTGAAGGCTTCACCGACATGGCAGCACTGAGAAGGATGAGAAAGGAGAGGCCGACAAAATCTCAAGGCCGACCTAGGCTGCCACAACGAAGGAAGACAAAAATGATCGTCTGTACTTTCAATCTTTGATAAGGGAGCAAGAAATGTGAAGTGGAACAAGGAAAACCTCTTTAACAAATTGTGCTGGCAAAACTGGACAGCTACATGCAAAAAAATAGGCTCAGATCTCTACCCAACACCATGTACAAAAGTAAGATCAAAATGGATTAAAGACCTCAACATCAGACCGGAATCCATAAGGTACATTGAAGACAAAGTTGGCAAAACCCTCCAATGACACTGAAGCAAACTCTATTTTCAAAGCTGTCACGCCACTGGCCAAGCAAGTGAAAACAGAGATAGACAAATGGCATATCTTAAACTAAGAAGCTTCTGCACCTCAAAAGAAACAGTGACCAAAATACAAAGACAGTCTACAGAATGGGAAAGGATATTCACCCAATACCCATCCAACAAGGGGTTGATATCAAGGATATACAAAGCACTGGTTGAACTCCACAAGAAGAAAACTTCCAACCCCATCAAAAATGGGGTGACGTAGATGATATGAGGCCAGAGTCAGAATCCAGGGCCAGAGTCAGAATCCAGAGCGAAGGGCTCCAGAGAGGGAAGCAGAAGAGCTCCAAAGAGAGAGATCGGAAGAGACTAGAGAAGAGACTACAGAGAGAGAGTCAGAAATAGAGAGACAGACAGAAGAGAGAACAGCTGCACTCATAGAAGCAAAGCACAAAGGAGTAGCCATCCTGATTCGGTCCATACACAGCAGCTCCAGAGCACCGAACATGGGCGGCGAGAGAGAGCTGCCCCGAGAGACCGCCAACAACACATCATCATCTTTGCATCCCTCCCCCATGCACGCGTAAGATATAGTTTTTACAATACGGGCACTGTGGTTTACAAATGTTTCCATAATTGTGTTTCAGGAGGCATGCAATGTTCTGACACCAGTCACACCACCAATGTTAACTTTGCTCTACAAACGTCCCCAGGTTCCTTCCTACCCTGTAGCCTGCCTCCATAATAGGCACATTTTAAGTTTAATTATTGTAGTTTAGCTCTCATGCTTACAGTACTGATGGCTCAGTGGTTATATATATATATCTATATATCTATATATATAGATATATATATAATTTCTACATCACCAATGTGTCCAAAGACTCCCATCCACTTATTCTTACTTTTGCCCCCATTTCTCTCCTTCACTTGCCTTTTTATTTCTATAATCTAGGGTCAATATTATTTTCTTAATGGGTTATAAAAACTCTGGGAGTCTGAGCATTTAACAAATACGTAATATAATGGAGTTTCATGGAATCATTTTATATGAAATCTTGAAACTCTTGAGATCTAAAGATGATGTCTGATTATTATATGTATATATACATTTGTTGGGCTGGAGTGACAGCACAGCAGGTAGGGTGTTTGCCTTGCACGCTGCCAACATGGCCAACCCGAGTTTGATTTCTCCGCCCCTCTCTGAGAGCCCGCCAAGCTACCCAGAGTACCTCACCCGCACAGCAAAGCCTGGCAAGCTACTCGTGATGTATTCAATGTGCCAAACACAGTAACAAGTCTCATAATGTTACTTAGCCCGCTTGAGCAAACTGATGAACAACAGGAGAACAGTGACAGTGACAGTGATATATTTGTTAGGTGGCTGAATGGGAATCCAAAGCGAAATTATATTTTTTCTCTTCTAATTTAAAGCCAAAATTCGGAGGCATATATTCTAACTACTTATGAATCTCTTCGAATGCCTAACAACCCGAATCGGACGTTTACATTTGAATAGATGTGGCTCACTGCCTGCAGTTTCTATCTTCGTTGTCTACGCACCAACATCTCATTATGATGAAAGAGAAATCGAGAAGTTCTACATGGAGCTAGAGAAGTTCTATAAAGAAGACCACACCTTCTACAAGATCATCGTGGGTGATTTTAATGCCAAGATAGGACCGGGAAGATCAGCTGAAGAACTTCACATCGGGACCCATGGCCTAGAATGGAACGAACAGGGTGAGAGACTGTCTGAGTTCATCATGTCGACCAAGACCATTCATGGTAACTCACAGTTCCAGAAGGCAGAATCTAAACGATGGACATGGGAGTCTCCCGGTGGACGATTCCACAACGAAATAGACCACATCATATTCAATCGATGGTTTTGCCTGACTGATGTCGCTGTTGTCCCAAAATTTCGAACGGGATCGGACCACCGTCTCTTTCGTGCAAAATTCTACTTCACAGAGCGGGGAGAAAGGGCTGCAAAGTTCAAAAAGAGAACTCCCAGAATGACCACCAACTGGGAACTCTTTGGTACTATTGCGGCAACATGGGAAGATGCCATTGTTGACAACATTGACGAGGAATACGATCGACTGGTTCAGCACCTCCATGAATGTGCGAGGAACGCCAAGAGAGAGATAGCCACAAAAAATCGCCTATCTTCGAAAACTCTTGAGCTAATTCGCCAGCGTGGTTTGGCGCATGCCTCAGGCAACCGCAAACTAACGTCCGAGCTCGCAAAGCAGTGCAGAGATGCGATCAAGGAAGACCTCAAAGAGAGAAGAGCAGAAGTACTGGTAGATGCGGCAGAAGCCGGGAAAAGTATTCGTAATGCCCGCCTGTCCTTTGCCAACAATAAGACCAAGATGACTGCCCTCCGACGTCCTGATGGATCCATCACATCCTCCAGAACAGCAATGGAGAAGATTATCCATGACTTCTACTCAAATCTCTTCGATAGCCATGTCCACTTGCCGACATACCAAATTCCACAGGATGGATATGTCGTTCCCAACGTTCTCCCTTCCAAAATCCGACACGCCATTTCGTCGGTAAAGAAACAAACAGCACCCGGCCCAGACAAGGTCAGACCTGAACACCTGAAGAACCTGCCGTCAGTACTCATCAATACACTGGCTCGGCTCTTCACTCGCTACCTGTCTGAATGCAAGGTTCCGTCCCAATGGAAAACCAGCAGGAACGTACTACTGTTCAAGAAGGGAGACATCCATGACATTGGCAACTATCGCCTGATCTGCCTATTGTCTGTCATCTACAAGTTGTTCACTCGAGTCATCCTAAATAGGATTGGCAGAACACTAGATGAAGGACAACCATGCGAGCAACCCGGGTTCCTCAAAGGATTCAGCACCATCGACCATATCCACTTGATAACCAAGCTCATTGAGGTTTCTCGGGAGTTCAAGATGCCGCTCTGTTTAACGTTCATTGATTTAAAGAAGGCCTTTGATTCTGTTGAGACGGAAGCGGTCATTGAAGCCCCAGCCAATCAGGGCATTCAAGCCCAATACATCAGGATCGTCCGTGAGCTGTATTGCGGATTCACTACCAGGATCTCACCATTCTACAAAGAAGTGATCGTTGATGTCAAGAGAGGGGTGCGGCAGGGTGATACCATTTCACCGAAACTTTTCAGTGCCACCCTCGAGAACATCATGCGATGACTGGAATGGGAAGGAATGGGAGTGAAGATAGATGGTCGGCAACTACACCACCTCCGCTTTGCTGATGACATTGTTTTAATGACACCAAACATCAGCCAAGCGGCACAAATGCTGGCCGACTTTGACCGTGAGTGTGGAAAGGTAGGACTACAGCTGAATCTTACGAAGACAATGTTTATGAGAAACAGCCTTGTTCCTGACACCCCATTCACTCTCAATGGAACGACCATCTCCGAATGCAACAGCTATGTGTACCTAGGTCGAGAAGTCAACATGACAAATGACCTGGCACCCGAGCTGCTCAGGAGGAAGAGAGCGGCTTGGAACGCCTTCAAGAACGTCGAAGAAATAGCTAAGAGGACGAAGAACCTCCGGCTCCGAGCACATCTCTTTGATTCCACTGTTCTTCCTGCATTAACATATGCCTCAGAGACCTGGGCCCTACGCGAACAAGATGAGAACGCTATTCAGGTCTCCCAAAGAAGAATACAAAGAGCTATGCTTGGAATATCACGTTTCACTCAAATGAGAGAAAGAATCCGGAGTTCTGACATCCGTCGACGATCAAGGATCAGGGACGCTGTCTCATTTGCCAAGGTGTCGAAAATCAGATGGGCTGGTCACGTAATGAGATTTAAAGACCATTGGACCAGAGCTGTTACTGACTGGATTCCACGGGATGTCAAAAGATCACGTGGCCGCCCACCTACCAGATGGTCAGATTTCTTCGTCAAGATCATGAATGATCGGTCTGAGGCCCTTCATGTTCCCGGAGCGAACAGATGCCATTGGGCTACACTAGCACGCGACAGGGACAAATGGAGACGTTACTGGCGCCCGCTCGAGCAAATCGACGACTAACGGGAAGTTAAGTGAAGTGATTAAGTGATGAATCTCCTTGCTCCTGAATATAAGAACTCTGGTGGTTTCTTTTGGTCTACTCTGTGGATCATACAGTTGATCATGTATTTTCTATCCATTTTAAATATCTAGCATTACAGTGACAATAATAAAAATGTATAGTTAGTGATGGGCTGGAACGATAGCACAGCGGGTAGGGCATTTGCCTTGCACGCAGCTGACTTGGCTGACCCGAGTTCGATTCCTCTGCCCCTTACGAAGATCCCGGCAAGCTACCGAAAGTATCTCACCCACACGGCAAAGTCTGGCAAGCTACCCATGAGGTATTCGATATGCCAAATACAGTAACAACAAGTCTGACAATGTTACTGGGCCCGCTCAAGCAAATCAATGAACAATGGGACGACATTGACAGTGACAGATGATATAATACTATATCTAGAGAATCCTAAAGGCTCTTCCAAGAAACTCCTAGAAACAATAGACTTGTACAGTAAAGTTGCAGTCTATAAAATCAATACCCAAAAATCCATGGCCTTTCTATACGCAAATAATGAAACAGAAGAAAGAGACATGAAAAAAGCAATCCCGTTCACAATCATGCCCCAGAAAATCAAGTACCTCAGAATCAACCTAACTAAGCAGGTAAAGGACCTCTACAAAGAAAACTTCAAAACACTACTCCACGAAATAAAAGAGGATATGAGGAAATGGAAACATATCCCCTGCTCATGAATAGGAAGAATTAACATTGTCAAAATGGCAATACTCTCCAAGGCACTATACAGATTCAATGTGATCCCCATAAGGATACCCATGAAATTATTCTAAGAAATTGATCAAGCACTCCTAAAATTCATTTGGAACAACAAATGCTAATGAATAGCTAAAGCAATTCTTGGGAAAAAGACGATGGGAGGCATCACCCTCCCAACCTCAAACTCTACTACAAAGCGGTAACAATTAAAACAGCATGGTACTGGAACAAAGGCAGAGCCACAGACCAATGGAACAGGGTAGACTATCCCTACACAAAACCCCAAATATATAAACATCTAATCTTTGATAAGGGACCGAGAAATGTGAAGTGGAGCAAGGAAAGCCTCTTTAACAAATGGTGTTGGCATAATTGGACAACCAGATGCAAAAAAATGGGCTTAGACCTCGACTTAACACCATGCACAAAAGTCAGATCAAAATGGATTAAAGACCTCAACATCAGACTAGAATCCATAAGGTACATTGAAGACAAGGTCGGCAAAACCTTCCACGATATTGAGGCTAATGTTTTTTTTTCAAAAATGACATGCCATTGACCAACCAAGTGGAAACAGAGATAGACAAATGGGACTATATTAAACTAAGAAGTGTCTGCACTGCAAAAGATACAGTGACCAAAATACAAAGACAATCTACAGAATGGGAAAGGATAGTCACCCAATACCCATCCGATAAGGGGTTGATATCAAGGATATACAGAGCACCAGTTCAACTCCACAAGAAAAAAACATCCAACCCCATCAAAAGATGGGGTGATGAAATGAACAGAAACTTTCTCAAAGAAGAAATTCAAATGGTTAAAAGGCACACTAATCATCAGGGAGATGCAGATCAAAACAACAATGAGATATCATCTGTGGGTACAGAGACTGGCCCACATCCAAAAGAACAAAAACAACCGGTGTTGGCACAGATGTGGCAAGAAAGGGACCATCCTTCACTGCTGGTGGGAATGCTGACTGGTTCAGCCCTTTTGGAAAATAGTATGAACAATTCTCAAAAAATTAGAAACTGAGCTTCCATTTGACCCAGCAATACCACTCCTGGGAATATATCCTGGAGAGGCACAAAAGTACAGTCGAAATGACATCTGTACTTCTATGTTCATTGCTGCACTATTCACAATAGCCAAAATTTGGGAAAAAAAAAACCCGAGTGCCAAGAACAGATGACTGGTTAAAGAAACTTTGGTACATCCACACAATGTAATACTATGCAGCATTTAGAAAAGATGAAGTCATGAAATTTACATACAGCTGCTTCTACATGGAAAGTATCATGCTACGTAAAATGAGGCAGAAAGAGAGGACAGACAGAGAAAGACTGCACTCATCTGGGGAATATAAAGTACAGAATGGGAGTCAAACACCAGAGAATAGTTGAGATAAGTACCAGGAGGTCTGCTCCTGCCTTGGAAGCCGGCCTCACATGCTGGGGGAAAGGCAGCTCATATAGAGAAGGGAACACCAAGTAAAGAATGTTTGGAGGACTCGCTCGGCATGCGAGATGCGTGCTGAAAGTAGACTATAGACCAAACATGATGGCCACTCAATACTTCTATTGCAAACTACAACACCCTACAGGAAAGAGTGAGCAAAAGGGAATGCCCTGCCACAGAGGTTGGGTGGGGATGGGGGGGATGGGGTGGGGGTGGGAGGGCTTCTGGGATCATTGGTGGTGAAGAATGCGCACTGGTAGAGGGATGGGTACTTGATCATTGTATGACTGGAACCCAAGCACAAAACTTTGTAAGTCTACAACTGTACCTCACAGTGTTTCACAGAAAGAAAGAAAGAAAGAAAGAAAGAAAGAAAGAAAGAAAGAAAGAAAGAAGGATCGTGGGTCTGGGAGGTAACTAGGGGCCTCCAGGGCCCATTAAAGACCGTCAGAAACTCACAGCCTGGGCTGGGAAACAGACAGGGGAGTGGAGAGCTGCAGGGCTGGGAACTTTGTTGGGCTTCAACATTGTCGTTTCTCATACACCACACTCATGGCGGGACTTGCTTTCCTCGCCCAGAGCCTGCGCCCACCGCAGGGGGCCTTGCTAGAGGAGCCAGCTCCGCCGGAGTGCATGGGGGGACAAGGCCAGAGCAGACACAATGTCCTTGGGCCAAGGCCCCTTCTGAGAAGAGCTGGAGGTCTGGAGGAAGCCTCAGCAAGGGTCAGTGACCAGTTAAAGAACAGAAGGAGCTGACAAGCAGCACCGTGCTCCAGGGATGCCGGGGGGCCAGGGGCTCATATGGAGAGAGCATCATTCCCGGGGATCCGAGACAGGGAGGCAGATCTAAGGTCTCCAGATCTTAGATCTTTGGTCACATCTTGTAGAAATGAGAGAGAGAGAGAGAGAGAGAGAGAGAGAGAGAGAGAGAGAAGGGCAAGGGTGGAGGGAGAGAGAGAGAGGAAGGGAGAGGGAAGAGAGAGAGGGAGAGAGGAGGGGGAGAGAGGAAGAGAGAAGGAGGGAGAGAGAGGGAGGGTGAGAGAGGGAGAGAAAGAGAGAGGGAAAGGGAGGAAGAGAAAAGCAGAGAGAGGGAGAAGGAGGGAGAGAGGGAGGGAGAGGGAGGGAGAGAAGGAGAGAAAGGGAGGGAGAGAAGGAGAGAAAGGGAGGGAGAGAAGGAGAGAAAGGGAGGGAGAGAAGGAGAGAAAGGGAGGGAGAGAAGGAGAGAAAGGGAGGGAGGAAGGAGAGAGGGAGGGAGAGATGGAAAGAGGGAGAGAGAAGGAAGTAGAGGGAGAGAGAGGGAGGGAGAGAGGGAGGGAGAGGGAGGGAGAGAGGGAGAGAGAGGGAGGGAGAGGAGAGAAAGGGAGGGAGGAAGGAGAGAGGGAGGGAGATGGAAAGAGGGAGAGAGAAGGAAATAGAGGGAGAGAGAGGGAGAGAGAGGGAGGGAGAGGAGAGAAAGGGAGGGAGAGAGGGAGAGAGAAGGAAAGGGAGGGAGAGAGAGGGAGGAGGGAGAGAGGGAGGGAGAGATGGAAAGAGGGAGAGAGAAGGAGATAGATGGAGAGAGAGAGGGAGAGAGAGGGAGCCAGAGGGAGAGAAAGAGAGGGAGGGAGAGAGAGGGAGAGAGAGAAAGAGAGAGACGAACATCTCAGTCCCACCTGGCTACACACTTCAACTTCCTGTGCCCTTCTCTGCAAAGAAGGGAAGGAAATAACTCTGGGTGGGGACAAGAAAGTCAGTTCTTACCCAGTTTCATCTCAAGAGGCAGATTTTCTTAATAAAAGCAGGTGGTGGAAAAATATGATGTAAACAAAACATATGTTCCATATGGTCCCGCATTCTTGGAACCTGGGGTTTTAGCTAAAAATGCCCACACACGTCTCCTTCTCCTGGTGTCTGGGGTTTGGTTCCCCAGGAGCAAACCTCGAGGCCAAGGATCTGTGTGGAAGTATTTTACCCGAAGGTCATTCAAGGGAGCTGGGGAGGGATGGGGAAGTCCATTCTGAGAAGGCCTGGGGGACAGGGGGAGGGGGGGCCTCAGCAAAGGTCAGTGACCATCTAAAGGAACAAAAAGAGCCAAGAGGGCGGCAGACCATGCCCCGTGGGACGCCGGGGTTGGGGGTGGGGTTCGTATGGAGAGAGTACCATTCCTGGGGCATCTGAGACAGGGGTCAGATCTCTGGGCTGAAACAGAGGAAGGGGCACCCCTACCCCAGCTGGAGAGCCCCAGGGAAATAGAACTGCCATCTCTCCCGCCTGAGGAGAAAACAGGCCTGGGGGTATGGCTCCAGTTCCACCAGGCAGGGCATACTGAGCCCTCTGACTTCCATTTCCGACCCTTTGTACATGCCCCTGATGTCAGTGGGCCCCACAGGTGACTTACGTGAAGAAGGGAGGAGAAAGTCGGTCTCTTTCTCCCCATCTGCTTCTGCCACCCAGGGTTACTGGGTTCTTGTCTTGCTCACAGAAAGGAATTTCAGGAGCAGACGGGCAGTGAAATTACACAGTTTTTATTTGGGGGCTTTTAAGGGGAGGAGGGAGAGAGAATGGGAGAGAGTGAAGAGTCACACGCTCAAGAGAGAACCCAGGTTTCTCCAAGGGCAGAGAGAGCCCTACACACACCCCAGCATTAGACAGGAAGGAAAGCATGAAAGTCTCAAGAGGGGAGATGCGGAAGACACATGTGCTCGGGCACCACATGTGCCTGGCCACATGGATGCAAGCAGCACAAGGGCTGGGGCAGCATATGTGCTCCCTTCCTTTGTTCAAGGTGGCTTTTATAGGCTCTTCTTGGGTAATCTTGATCCAGAACATTCTAGACTCTTCTCTGGGCTGAATTACTAAAGTTAATTGGGTTAAGGGAGAGATTCAAGATATTTGAGGAATTTTCTTCATGGGGTTGAAGCAATAACACAGCGGGTAGGGTGTTTGCCTTGCATGCAGCTGGCCTGGATTCGATTCCTCCATCCCTCTCGGAGAGGCTGGCAAGCTACCAAGAGTATCCTGCCCGCATAACAGAGCCTGGAAAGCTCCCTGTGATGTATTCGATATGCCAAAAACAGTGATAACAACTCTCCCAATGGAGATGTTACTGGTGCCCGCTTGAGCAAATCGATGAACAACAGAAGGACAATGCTACCTTCATGGGAGGGGTCCAATCCCCTCAGAGTCCATTGCTGGCACCAGGTGGGGGCCTTATCAGGCCTTAATTCCTGTTTTCTGCAAGGTTGGCCTTTGCAATTTCAGAGCTACGACTTCCCAGGAAATTTGCTGCCATCGCCTGGGGAGGGGCCTTCCCTATCTGCCTGCCTGCCTACATCACCTGGAGGAGGGCCTGGGGAGTCCCCAGGGCATGGACACACAGCTGGACACAGAGAACATCTGCTCAGTTGACCAACCCCACAGCCAGGCCATACTCACTGAGACAAGGAGACAGCTGCCAATACTCCTCTCGCAGGGAGCCTGGGCTGTGCTCAGGCCTCTATTGGATCCTGGCAGATGCCCAGCAAGACAGACACTTGCCCCATCCTCCTCACCAGCCCCCCAGAGCCCCCTTTCTGCACCTAGTTAGCCACTGTGGTGACCCACTGCAGAGGGATGGAGCGGACAGGAGCCTAAGGCATGGGCAGCATTGAGGGGGAAGGGACGTGTCCTCCTCCTGGGAGCCTTGGCCATGGCACAGACAGGCCACCATCCTCAGGAGCAGAATTTTTTCTACATTTGCACCATGGCACCCACCATTCTGACAGAGTTGAGGCGACAGATGAAGACTGCCCGCTCGCGGGGTGAAGGGCTGGATCGGGAGAATGTGCTGCCTCTCTTTGACTGCCTTCCTTTACAGGTAAACCCAGGGAGCCCCAAGGAGACCCATGGGGTGTTCCCACTATGGGCTCGCTCAGCAAGCAGTTCTGCCAACGGGGCCAGGAGGGGTCTCTTGGGAAGGCGAGGGGGTGGCTGCATCCACAAACAGGGCCGAGCTTCCAGATAAACGCAGACCCCAGGGCCCTAGACCTCTGTCGGGGTGGAGGGTTAGGACAAGTCCCTGGCCACCTCACAGGCTGCGGATCTGGTTTACAGAGGCGGGAGGCTAGGTCCCTACAGCTGGAGGCTTTGGCCATGAAGAGGAAGGAGAAAAAGGAAGGTGAATTCCAGGCAGGGAGGCTGAAAATCACCTCAGATCCAGCATGTGGCCAGCGCCTCAGTGCTGTGCTTCCCTCCCGGTCACCTGCCTACTGGCTGACTCTGGGTGAACAAGAACACCCCTCCCAGAATCTGTCTTGCTGGCTGCTGACAGACCCCTGGGGTGTTCAACACTCCTTTCGTTCACTTGCAGGGTCTTGACAGATGCCACAGGCCAGCCCTGCTCCCTCTGTTAAGCCTGGGATTCTGGGTTCCCAAGCAGAGAGACGACACAGACACAAACTCAATAACGCAAAAGCAGTAGGAGTTTGGGGGGCTGGAGTGATAGCACAGCGGGTAGGGCATTTGCCTTGGATGCGGCCAACCCTGTTAGATTTCCAGCATCCCATAGGGTCCCCCAAGTACTGGCAGGAGTGATTCCTGAGTGCAGAACCAGGAGTAACCCCTGAGCATCGCCAGGTGTGACCCAAACAGCAAAAAAGAAAAAAAAAACAGTAGGAGTTTTATCCCAATAAACTGGGGTTAACAAAGTCTCACAATGGAGACGTTACTAGGCACGCTTGAACAAATAGATGAACAACGGGATAAACTGGGGTCAACTATCTCACCCACAGAGTGGTCTCTTGATAGTGACCCCGGCTTCAGGCAACAAGTGGTTATAGAGTTTGATTACAGGAGCAGTACATGCCTCATTGTTTCAGAAAGAATTCTCACTTGGTTACCAAACAAAGGTGCTTTGGCGAGTGTCTAGGGTAACTGTGGCCAGGCAATAGTTTTAAAGGATAGTTTCCACCAGCAGTTTATGGTTACATAGACTACTAATTCTTTTAGGGTTAACAAAAGGCCATTTCTGGGGCATTTTGACTGGGGCATAGTGATTGATTGAGCCCACTTTTGCTGGGCCCAGGAGCTTTCCCAGGTGGGTTCAGGTTGACCAGTTGCACATTGTTTCATTGCTGGGAAACAGAGACTGTTTCAGCCAAGGAACTGAACCTGAGGCCTAGCTGATTTTGCTGATTCCTGCCACTTGTCATGGCATCGGATTTGCCCTTACAATTTCTGCCCAAAGCCCTGCAAAGGGCAACGCTCCCTTCCTACCACACCCCTGGCCTTGACTTCCTCAGCTGACCCTGAGCCCCGCACTGTGGAACTTCAGGTGAACCAGGAGCAAGTCTCTGCCTGTAGCCAGCCGGCCCCGGCCAGCCTCCCACCTGCCAGGGAGAGAGAGGTTCCACCCAGTCACAAGTGGAGACACACGCTGGATGTTGGAGCCTGATTAGAGTCATGAGGAAGTTCCGGGCACGCAGCCTTGCAAACAAGGCCGTGTCAGAGCTGCAAACAGCTAGGATCTCTGAGTGAACTGGGCTGGGGTCAGCATGTCCCAATGCAGCAGTTTTCTATTATAGATGAACTGTGCTATGATAGGATGAAAGTGAAACAAATAACCTTACCGGGCTATTGTGTGGAGCTTGCATAGATTTTGATGTGGAATATATGGGAAGTGGGAGGTAAAGATTTACAAGGTGGTCTGATTTACTTCATCAGGAATTTTGTGTGTCCTTATGCTACAAAATAATATGTACTGGGGCTGGAGCAATAGCACAGTGGGTAAGGTGTTTGCCTTGCACGCGGCCGACCCGGGTTCGAATCCCAGCATCCCGTATCAGTCCCCCGAACACTGCTAGGAGTAATTCCTGAGTGTAAAGCCAGGAGTAATCCCTGTGCATCGCTGGATGTGACCCAAAAAGAAAAAAAAATGTACTTTACGGCATTTTGACCTTATGTATTTTGATCTTATTTTGATCTCTGAGGTATACTAGATGTTTTGATTGTTAACCCAGTAAAAAGAGGCTGCTATAGCCAATCAATGCTAACTCCAATGAGCTTTAGCCATCAATGCTTCAATCTTCTGCATGCCTCGCTTATCTCTGCGCTCCCAACCGATCGCTCCAACGAGAACTAACACTAGAGCCTTCGGGGCACCCTTGATAAGGGGACATCGAGGCCAGCAGAAGCTGGTGTCTGGGACAGCATCTGTAGTGGGAATGGTGGCAGGATACAGCCCAGCTCTGGGGACCCCATGGTCAATGTGGTTCTTTTCCAAGGGAACAGAGGCTGAAAGTATGGCCAAGAAGTCTGAGGAAGGAAGTACAGGTCGAAACAAGACAAGCCAGAGTTGGGGAACGGTCCTCCTGGGGGCCATCACAGGTGGGGGCATCTGTTGGCATCATTTCTGGGGGAAAGGTGGTCAGGGGTACTGTGGTCTCGTCACCTAGAAGTATTAAAAATGGCAGCGTTGGGGGTTCAAAGTCTTCAAGTTCTCAGGTGAGGGGATTGGTGTTGGAATGTTGTATGCCTGAAACTTCTTCATAACCAACTGTAATGGAATTCACTGGGATTCTGTTTTAAAGCCCCACTTTTAGGTCAGCTGGGCAGGGATGGGAGGAGCTGAGCAGGGGCACTTTTGGAGAAGAGGTCGCCCCCACCCCCACTGGCAGCTACGCCTGAGTGCCACACGCCTGAGTGCCCTGTCCACGCCCTATCCATGCTACTCTGCAGGACCCACTTCACCTCTGGGGCAGCTTCTTGACACAGCAAGGCACTCTATCTTCCTCTGCCCCTGAGTCAGTTGTGTGCAGAACAGACCACACCCCAGAGTAATGGGGCAGAGAGTGAGGTCCTTGATCTCGGGGAGAAGGGTGCTGTATGTTCACCCCGAGGCAGACCATCTGTCAGGCAGGCAGGAGACCAACGCAGCAGTCTCTTCAGAGGATGGCATCAGAGGGGTGATGTCCAAGGGCCCTGGCAGCCTCATCCAGTATCCAGGTGGGGTCACAGCCTGAAAACCTGCAATTCATACTTACAAACCCTCACCTCCAAAGTGGGGGCTCTGGGTTGCACCGAGGTCCCGCAAGTGAACCCCATAAGAAGAGACCCCAGAGCTCCCAGCCCTCACCAAGACCCCCAGGAAGGACCTGTCTGCTGCCCGAGGTGGGAGTGGGCCCCAGTTAGGCAAGTCTTTGGCACATGGACCTCAAGCTTCCGGCTCCTGCAGCTGTGAGGATCACATGGCTAACAGCCCCTGGCCACTGGCCATCTGTGCTGGCAGGTCTCCTGGGAGTCACTCTGTCCAGTGTCCTCTGAACCAAGCACCCCATCGTTGCCTGGGAAATCTGCTCAGCACTCATTCAAGGTCATCCCCATCTTCAGGGCAAATCCTAAATAAACTGCAATCCTGACTGCCTCCCCCACCCACCTACCCTCCATGATTCCCTAATGAATCTAAAGTAACGATGCTGATGGATCTCAGCGGATGATGCTGATAGATCTCAGGAAGGATGCTGGTGGATCTTAGGGGAAGATGCTGATGGATCTCAGGCAGGAAGCTGGTATGTCTCAGGGAATGATGTTGGTGGGTTTCAGGGAATGAAGCTGATGGATCTAAGAGAACATATGCTCTGTGCACACAGAGACCCAGTAAGAAACTTCCAAGAAGCAGAGAGATAGTACAGGGCTTAAGGCACATGTAAGACTTGTGACTCCCTTTGTGTTTGATCCTGATCTCTCACGTTCCTAGGATACCACTGCATACAGCCCTGGAGCTTCCTAAGCACCACCGCAAAGGTGGCCCAGGTAATTTTAAGCATCCCTTGGTCCAAGTGGACCCATATCCTTGCATTGATTGGGTCTGGTTGACTGAGAATGGCCAGGAGGGAGTCTGGGGCCTCCAAGCATCACTTGGGAGGCACCAACGCCCCCACCAAAAGAAAAAAAAGTTTAAAAACTAAGGCTTCAAGACTGGAAAAAAAAGATTACCCTCTGTATTTAAAATCAGCTAATCCAAATCAGGCCAGTGGACACTTCACCCGGTGGGGGGGGGGGGGGGCGGGGGGGAGACAGTGGTTCCCCAATCCACCGGAGCATAAGGGTGATTTCAGCGAGTTTTCTACCAAAAATAACGGGGTGAAGGCTGGTGACCTCCCCAGCTCTTGCCCCTCCCCCCACTCCGGGGAGGTGAGCGGGACCACCCTGCCTTAGTCCAGGGCCGCCAGGTCAAAGCAATACAGTGTGATGTTGGGGGAGGGGTCCCTCCCCCGGAGCTGCCCATGGCTTTATTTATGAACCTGGTGTGTCGGGTGGCCAGGGGGACACACGATACCCCACCTTCCAGGAGCCAAGACTCAAAGGACTTTTGTTACACACACTTGCTTTGTGTAAATAAACGTTTACAGTTTTATATTAAAGATGGAATAAGCATTTAAAAAAGATCAGCTAATTCAAAGAAAATAGCCAGTGAAAAAGAAACTCCCTTGCATGTCCTACAAAATTCAAAGATAAACTGTGAAGAAAACAGAAAAGTGAAGGAGGTTCAAATCAATGGAAAGAAACAAGAATGGAAGAGAAAGTCATTTGTAGTTGATAAGGCTGTGTGCTGGAAATGTTCAGAATCTCTGGGAATGAGAATTTAAAAAAATAGTGCATATATTCTGTCATTTGGGGAGATGAGTAAAGGGTTAAGCTTACGAGCCTCAGCAGTTTTCCTAGAAACAGCAAAACCAGCTAAGGAACATTTTGGTTGGGGGGCAGCAGGAGAGATTCTACTCAGAAACACAAGAGCAATCCACGAAATGCCTCATCAGAAATAGAAGAGAAAGACCTCCATGGAGAAACTAAAACTTTCCAGAAAGCCATCACACACTGAGAAGGCGATCCTATGAACGCTTACCGCCTCCCCCACAGTGCTGTTTATTTATAAGTTTAATGTGTTTCTGCCTGTCCATGGTATTCTATTCCTTGCTTGGATGTCTTGGGGTTCTATTCTGGGGTGTCTGTGAGACCTGAATATTTTGTCTGTTTTTAGCTCATGCTAAAGTGGGTTTCTACTCATTAAAACCAAATGATGAACTCAACCTGGGCTCCCCTTGTCACTCACGGGGCCCCTCAATCTTAGGTCTTGAATTCTCGTGTGTTGCCTTTTATGAGGGGCTGGAGCAATAGCACAGCGGTAGGGCATTTGCCTTGCGTGCAGCTGGCCCAGCTCAGCCGGGTTCGATTCGTCCGCCCCTCTCAGAGAGCCCGACAAGCTACCGAGAGTATCTCGCCCGCACGGCAAAGCCTGGCAAGCTACCCGTGACGTATTCGATATGCCAAACACAGTAACAACAAGTCTCATGATGGAGACGTTACTGGGCCCGCTCGAGCAAATCAATGAACAACGGGAAGACCATGACTGTGACCGCCTTTTACATGTCTCTGCAAAAGGACTCCTTCTTAGAAGAAGAACTGTGTCAGCAGCCTTTTCTGGCCAGGAGAGAGGCTTCAAGTTCAGCCTCTGGTTTCCTTCCCATGACCTGGCTCTGTGGTCGTCACTATTCATTCTTATTCTCAAGGGGAAATTTCTGGTTGGAGAGCCCAGCTCCTGTGGGTGGTGCCGCCCTACTCCTGGTACCCAACAGATGGTCGCCTTGGCAAGCAGAGTCCCATGGGTGGGCTTGAGCTGACAATAGTGAGTCCTTGCTGCCCTTCTGCCGTTTCTCATGCCTCTCACTCTCCTAGAGTGTCTCATTCTATATTCCTCACTCGGTCCCGCTCATCCTGTTATAAGACCTTCCGTCACCACCCTGATGGTTAGGAACCTGTCGCATCTCAAAGTTGGCTGACTTGGACTCCTGTGGTCAGCTTGGAAGCTGAAGATGAATCCAGTCCCAAATTGCCAGCTTTGGCATCCCATTTCCAGGTCTGGCCAAGTGTGGGAAGCAGAGTCATAGCCCCCAGCTTTGTGCCCTGGTCTGATAAAATGCGAGTCTCCTTCTCCCAGGCTGCCCTAGTTACTTGTCTACTGATCCACTGCCTGGCAGTCTTTGTCCAGCAGCGCCCACTTCTGAGAGCTGTTCAGAGCACAGAGACCAGCCCGGCCCAGAGAGCTGCCCCCCTCTGTTCTACTCTCTCACCACTTTATCATCGATGATAAAGTGCCAGCACCCAGACCAGCGAAGGCTTCAGCAGCACCCTGGCACAAACACTTCCTGGGAGCTCAATAAATGGGCATGAATTCGTGAAGCTCCAACTCACGAAGTTGTGCGGCCCAGGGCTGGGCTCTCTCCCCTCTGGGACCAACAGTGTGAGCACCTGTGGATCTGGAAGATGCTTCAAAGCTGGAAACCGGGGGATCTAGAAAGATCTAGAAGACCCTTCAATGCCTGGAGCCCAGGGATCCACAACGATCTCTGAAACCTATAGTTCTTCTCCTGCCTCTGACTGCCTGTCCCCTTGCCAAGGGGCCCTGTCGTGGCTGTCACTTGGAATTCACTCTCTTAAATTCACCTGCGAAGCAAAAACATACAGTTCCCTCTGTCCCCCGCTCCCGTGACTCAGAGCAAGGGAGTTGTGCCCCCATGCTGGGATGGGGGTCAAGGAGGTATAGAAGAGGAATAAGGGGCCCCTCCATCATCACAGCCCTCAGCCAACATGGGTGTTATTACTGAAGGGGAGGGGGAGAAGAAAGAAACCCCACCCCTGGGGTCTTGGCTCTGCAGGGAGAGTTCCAAAGAGAGGGGCTGCCCATGCTAGCAGCCAGTGGACCCTGTCAGAGGAAACCCTCTCCAAGCCAGGTCAGGAAAGGACCCCCACTGGTTCTCTGTGCAATATTCGAGTCTCCCGGCTGTCCTCTAGCCCACCATGGAGGAAGGAAGGGAGGCGGAGCCAGAATCAGGCATCTCAACTCCTTTTTATTACAACATCAAGGACCATGGCTGGTAGCAGGAGGAACGATCTGGAGATAACAGAGTTGCAGACACTCACGGGTGCAGTGCCTACACCGTCCTCTAGGGGGCTCTACTGCAGGGGTGCATGCATGGGGGGGCGGGGTAGAGGGTGTGTGTGCGTGTCGTGGGCAGGTGTTCTCTCAGGGGTGTCTTAGTTGCTTGACAGATGATGGCGGAGTTCGGCGTCTTGCGGCGGGTGGCAAAGCAGGGTGTCCGCCCTAGGACTGGGAGCCAGCCTTTTTCTTCTGGAATTTTCTGAACTGGGACTGAATGGCCACGGCCGCCCGTTCTGTCTCTGGAGCATCCATGTCAATGTCGAACTCTTCCTGCACTTTCTTCTGCCCATCTGCAGCGAGAGAAACACAGACGTCAGACCCGGCCTCCTCCCAGCGTGGCAGAGGAGGAGGCAGTCAGGACACAAAGCCATGGCCGGCCATATGCACAGCCTCCTCCCGGCATCCCAGGCAGAGCAACGAGAATCCCAGCACAGGGGCCTACAGGGATATGGCCGCTGACCCCCTCAGAGTCTCCCTGTATCCCCCTCTGCCTCCCTGTGGCCCTGTCAGAGTCTCCCCGTGGACCCCTCAGAGTCTCTCCGTGGTCCTCCTCAGAGTCTCCCCATGATCCCCCACAAAGTCTCCCTGTGTCCCCCTCAGAGTCTTCCTGTGCCCCCCTCAGGGTCCCTCAGAGTCTCCCCGTGCCCCCTCAGAGTCTCCCCGTGGTCCCCCTCAGGGTCTCTTGTGGTCCCCCTCAGAGTCTCCCTGTGATCCTCCACAGAATCTCCCTGCGATCCCTCTCAGAGTCTCCCCGTGTCCGTCTCAGAGTCTCCCCGTGTCCCCCTCAGAGTCTCTCTGTGTCCACCTCAGAGTCTCCCTGTGGTCCTCCTCAGAGTCTCCACATGGTCCCCCTCAGAGTCTCTCTGTGTCCACCTCAGAGTCTCCCTGTGGTCCTCCTCAGAGTCTCCACATGGTCCCCCTCAGAGTCTCCTGTGGGGCCCCACAGAGTCTCCCCGTGTCCCCCTCAGAGTCTCCCCGTGTCCCCCTCAGAGTCCCTCAGTGTCTCCCCATGTCCCCCTCAGAGTCTCCCCGTGGACTGAGGAAACCCAGGTCTAAGCCACCACAAAGAGCGTACAGGTGAGGTCGGGGATCCCCGCGTGCTTCCCCCACTAGGAGCGCCGGCTTCAGGCCCATCACTGAGCTCCCACCATGGAACTGAAGCCTCTGGCCACAGAAGGGAGCTCATTCCAGGAGCCCCCTCAAAGCCCCGGGCACCCTCGTGATGCCAATACAGTGTGGGCTCTGCTAGGGCGAGCCAGGCCACAGCAGGTGAGTGACCGGGACAGGCTCTGCCTCTCCCAACGGCTCCAGGGGTGGGGCTCAGAGACAGCAGGTATCTTCCGGGCCCTGGAGTCAGTGCCAGGGACCACCACCACTGACCACACCGGACGAGAGGCTCACTGACTCCAGGGCTGGCACCTGCAGCAGGGGTCCCAGTGCAGGAGGAAACGGGGGTCCCCACGGGGAAGCAGGGAGGGTCCCTCCTGCTGGCTCAGCTCTTTCCTGTCTCCCGCCTCGCTCCTGGGGTGTACAAGACTCCTTCGGCAGAGACATGGATGCCAGCCAGGAGGGCTGGCCGGCCACGGGCCCTGCCCCCCACGCACGGGGGGAACTGGCATTTTCCCGACGAGAGGAAGGCAGAGGTGCCGGGGCCCCATGCCCGGAAACGTCCAGGTGTATCTGTTTGAAGCAGTGTCACCCACAGCTCCCCTGGGGAACGGTTCCTTCTCCTTCCACAGCAGGAGAACTTCTGCAGCGAGGGGCCGGGGTTTGCTGAGACTCAGTCAAACCTTTGCAAACATTTCTTTAATGTTGCCAAGGGGGCCTGGGACCAAAAAGGGGGAATCCAGCAGGCCGAGGAGCAGAGCCCAAGGAGCAGCCCGGGAACCCCCTGCAGCCGCCCACCGAGGGCAGCCCAGGGCTCCCGCATGCCCCTGATCCCAGAAGCACCCTCCATGGCAAACGGACCGGCTTGACCCCCTGTACCAGAGTAGACTCTGGGGGTGGGGGGGAAGGCTTCTCTCCGAGGGGCTCATGTGGACACACCAGGGGTCCGAGCCATCAAGCGCCCTACTGGGCTCCTGACGGAACCGGAAGGGTCTGCTACTGGGCTGGGCCCCTTGATGCTACAGGGCACCTGGGCAGGCCAAGGCCTCCCCCAGAAGGCCTCGGACTCCGCCCAGCTCAGCTGGGGACTGAGGCCCCAGGACAGGGCCACAGAGATGATGTCAAATAAGGGCTCTGTGGGCGCGTGACAGGAAGTCCCACCCCCACTGCCCCCCAAGCTGCAGCACCGAGGGAGGAACTTGAATACCTTCCCCGTGATGGGCAGAGTGGCCGGGGGCAGGCAGGAGCTGCAGGAAGGGCTTTCTCACAGATCAGGCCTCCAGGCTGCCCGCTCCCGGGGAAACTGAGGCAGGGAGGGCCCAGCCCGGCCTCCAATCTCCCTGTCAGGGCCAGACGAGCCCTTCTTGGAGCGAGGCTGAGATGTTCCCTGCAGCCTTCCAGATGGTTCCGGCAGGCAGACGAGAATGGGAAATGCATCATCAGTCATAGAGAAGGCGGGAGCAAGGGCTTTGGCATCCCCTGTGTGAAAACGGCTGCAGAGCCATGCGTGACGGGGTCTGACTGAGGAACCCTGAGTCTGTGCCGGAGCAAGGGGTCACTTTTCTGGGTGGACACTCAGGGAGCCCCCCACAGCAGGACGCCTGAGTCACACCCACAGGGCTGCCAGCCGGCTCCAGGCCTGCTGGGCTCTCTCTCCCTTGGTCCCTCCCTTCATCCTATGCCTCCTCCCCCTCCTCTCTGTGGAGGGCCCCAGGTGGGCTGGAGCAGAGCCCACCTGATGGCGCCTGGCAACTCTCACCTCTCAATGGCTCTGGGACCCAGCCAGAGAACATGTGAGGCCCCGGGTTCAATTCTGGCACTCCCTGACCCCTGAGCACCATCAGGTGTGCCCCCCCCCAAAAAAAATAAATAAAGGAGCTGGAGAGATAACACAGCCAATAAAGCACTTGGTTTCCACACGGCTAACCCTGGTTTGATCCCTGAAATCCCAGAAAGTTCCCCCCAAACATTGACAGGAGTGATCCCTGAGCACTGAGCCAGGAGTCAGCCCTGAGCACTGATGGGTGTAGCCCCCAAGCAAACAAGAAGACATAGAGAATGAAGAGCCAGTCTCGGTTCTAAGGGGCTCGGCCGTGGGGCCTCAGCAGACAGACTGGGGCGAAGGCACCGTCTGGGCCCAGCAGCGCCCACCCAGCCTGGCCCCCCGCGTCTCCACGCAGCCGTCCCCTTCGCCCCCTCACTTGGCTCCTGCCCCCTCCCCACACACCCCCCGATTTCCGTCCAATTGACCTGGTCTTGTTTGCAGCCTGCTGCAGCCTCACCCTGGGGTGTGTCTAAGTGTTTCCCCGCCCAGTCGACAGAGCTTCCTGTCACCCACTCCCCCAGGGCCCCTCGCCTCAGTCTCCCCACCCCCATCACTCCCACTGCCCAGTCAATAAATCCAGGAGGACATTTGCTGCCTCCTGCACACCTGTGTCCCTTAGCACACCACCAGTGCTGCGATTTGTGTTAATTCAACCACATTCGCACGTGAGCCATGGGTGGGACGCGCCAGCATCGATATGTTCATTAACAGATCGATTATACTCAGGAGTGAAGCCGGCATGAAGCCAAGCTCTACTTCTCACTGTTGCTGTTCCTCTGTGCATTATCATTTTCTATCCATTTTGTCCCTAAAAGGTACCATTTCATCTTTTGAACACGGCCTCAAACAGCCCAGAGTTGGTTATTTATTTATTTATTTATTTATTTGCTTTTTGGGTCATACCCAGTGATGCTCAGGGGTTACTCCTGGGCTCTGCACTCAGGAATTACTCCTGGCGGTGCTCGAGGGACCATATGGGATGCTGGGAATCGAACCCGGGTTGGCTTCATGCAAGGCAAACGCCCTACCCGCTGTGCTATCATTCCAGCCCCAGCCCAGAGTTCTTTATCCGGTCACGTTCAGTGGACCACACCGTGGGCTCTGAGCAACGCTTTGCGAGCAAAGGGCCGATTTTGTTAAGTGGCTGGTGGTGCAGGGGAGGGAACCCAGGGCCTCGCCCATGCAAGGCACGGGTTCTGCTGCAGAACTGCATCCCCTGGCAAGTCTCTGGAGAAACGCTCAGTGTCTCCAAGGTATGACGATGCAGAGTCCTCCTGACCCCCAGTCCAGGCCCTCCAGGGGGATCAAGCCTTGCCCCTAATCTCCTTTCCATCCAACAACACTGCTCTATTTTGAAGTTCCCCAACAGGCCATAATGACAGCCTCTGTCTGCGCAGCCAGACGACTCAGAGCACACAGAGTCTCTCCTGGGTCCAGTGAAGCTGAGTCCGGCCAGCTAGTCTGCAGAATCAACTTGTGGATTGGAGAACCCAGAGCATTTGCATCAGCTGCATCAAACAGAGCCCCCCACCCCACCTAGACCCACACACGAGTCCAGCAGGCTTTTGAAGGCAGAATTGGGGGGGGGGGCGTGGAGAAGGGAGTATTCTGGCCTGCGGTGTCTAGGAACAGGGGTGGCCGCATACCTGCTCTCTGCTCTCCCTGGGGGATGCAGAAAACCTGAGGCCAGTGAGTGTGGAGGCAAGCAAGGTCAGATACACCAGACCGGAAGCAGAGGAGGCCCCAGAAGTGTGGGCGGGGAGGCCTGAGACCTGCAGCCCACCTGCAGGCTGAGGCAGGCTCTTGGTCGACGCTAAACAGACTGGGAAAAATTATCTTCCACCCATGCATTCTCAGCCCAAGTGGCAGACGAGGCAATTAGCATAAACCCGCAGAATCTAACAGACTTGGAATCATCCGGGCCACGACGGAGCTATTCATGGATCCTGAACAGCGTCAGGAAAGGAAGTGGGAATCTCACCACCCTCCAGACGCCACAGGAAGCCCCCGTGCTGGACCCAGGGCTCCCGGCAAGGGGTCTTCTTCCGAGTCAAGGGCAATGTGAAGAACTCTGGTCTAGCCCCGCACGCCGGCACTGACACACAGGCTCTCACTGGCATATTCCTAACTCTCCATATTTTAAAGTTTATGATAGAAACAAACGATCTCCGAGGGCCTCCTCCTGCAGATCAGAAATTTTCACAGGAGCAGTAAATTGGGATCTAATTGTCCCGAGTAGGAGCGTGCTCTGATTAGCAGTCTCTGCACAGAGCGACTATAAAAGGACCTTACATTTCAGCACGCCATAAGGAAATAACAGTCTTTAACTCCACAGGCCTCGCCAGGGGCTGTTTTAATGCCACGCTTCTTAGAAGGCCCGTTCCTGATTGCCCCCTCCAACGAGTAATATTAACTTGGGAAGAATTAATATCTGCCCGTTGGGAAGCCCGTGATCAACTCAAGTCAATGACATGAAAGGTCTTGGTTTCCTGGACGACCTTTCCAGGACCACATCCTCACCGCAGAGCATAAAGCTGGTCTTTTCCGGAAGGTCCCAACCCCGAGCCCCGAGGCAGGGGGCAAGTGAGGATCAGCATGTTTATCCCGAAAGCCTCAGCTTGGATCAAAATAGATTCTGAGAACAAGGCAGCCAGTGTTGGGGAGAGGCCGATTTCTCCCGAGGGAAAAAGAAATAGTCACAACAAATACATAAGCCTCTCTCACACGCAGACGCTGGCATGCCCCGGTTTATGAAAGGCCAATGGAGAGACAGCACATTCTTTAACAGCTGGACGCAAAGCCAGCCAGGGGCAGGGTCCCCTCCAGCCTGTTATTCCTAGATTAAAACAGGCCCTGGGGTGCCAGGCAGGAGGGCAGATTCCAGAGTCCCAGAGTGCCCCCCACCACCACCCCCGTGGTTATTGAGTGGGGGCTGCTGGTGCGGAGAATTGCAATTTTCCAGGTCTTAGCTAAGCGACAGAGATTAACGAGCAAGGCAGACATGGCCAGAACAAGAAGGGTGAGGGGGTCCAGGGGCTCTACCTCTTTGTCGCTTCCCCTCCTGTCAAAACACAACCCCCAGACCTCTTAACGTTTCCCCCGCCCCCCCCCCCCCGAACCTGTTCCTTCTTTCTTGGGTATGTTGAGTTTTTTTCCCAAGGGAAAAAAAAAAGTGATCCTTTGTATAAAAACGGTTTTGCTGTTTTAGGGCCACCCCCAGGGGTGCCCAGGGGGTTGCTCCTGGCAGTGCTCGGGGGGCCATACGGGATGCCGTGGATCAAACGCAGGTTGCCTATACACAAGGCAACCATCCTCCCTGCTGTACTATTGCTCCAGCCCACCCCAAAATAAACTTGCAGAAGCCACTGGGTGTCACGTCATCTTCAGTGTCTGTGGCGACTCTGCAGTGCAGGGGGCAGTTGAATTTGACCACTGAGCTGGACGGCTCGCCCCGAGCCTCTGCAGTCCTCTGATGCAAATAACTGTGTTTCTGGGTCCCACCCAGTAATAAACACAGTAATAAAGACTTGGATGCAGAACGATTGTCCAGCTCCCAGCTATGTGGTTTTTGCAGCATCGAGCCAGTGCAGACCTGGGTGCCCAGGGGACGGGCCAAGGCTTCCCCCCACAGGCCCACAGGCCAGGCTGACAAGAGCAGGGAGTGGCCTCCTCCCACCCACCATCCTCCAGCACTACCCAGGGATTCTCCGATGACTACAGAATTGAGTGCCAATGGTGTAGGCAGGTTGACAGGAAAAGGCCTTGGCAATGAAGCTTAGGTCAACAAAACTTCTGGGAGGAAAATTCTAAGGCTGATTCATCCTGTGGATACGGAAAACAGAGACCTGATAAGACCTTCAGTAGCAGACACTGAGGAGACTGGACCCCTCCCCATGAAGTTCCTCAAACCCTCAGACCTCTCCCTTAATCCCATTAACTTTAGTGATTCAGTCCTGAGAAGACTCCAGTACGTTCCAGATTAAGACAACCCAAGAAGAGCCTATAAAAGCCACCTTGAACAAAGGAAGGATGCACATATGCTGCCCGGGCCCATGCGCTGCTTGCGCCCACGTGGCCGAGCACATATGGTACCTGAGCATCTCGCCTCTTGAGATGGGGACTTTCATGCTCTTCTGTCTAATGCTGGGCGGTGTGTAGGGCTCTCTCCGTCCTTGAAGCCCGCGTTCTCTCTCTCTCTCTCTTTCTCTCTCTCTCTCTCTCTTTCTCTCTCTCTCTCTCTCTCTCTCTCTCTCTCTCTCTCTCTCTCTCTCTCTCACACACACACACACACACACACACACACACACACACACACACACACACACACCTTCAAAAACCCTCCAAATAAAATCCATTTACTTCACTGCCCGTCTACTCCTAAAATTCCTTTCTGTGAGCCGAGACAAGAACCCAGCAACCCTGGGTCCCAGGTAGCAGAGGCAGATCAGGAGAAAGTGACCGTCTTTCTCCTCCCTGCTTCACATGAGCCACCCGTGGGGCCCACCGAACTCATCACCAACCTCTGGGCAGGGCGGGCGAGAGTGAGCACCCAGAAAGCTTCCAGACAGACCCCAATCCAGATGGTGCAGGAGGAACAGAAGCTGCAGAGATAACAAGGTACTTTCTCTTGGAAAGCCAGGCCGGGGTCTGGGCTGCCCAGGGATGCCCAGGAGATCGGGCACCAGGCATCCCCTGCCAGGGGGATGAGCAATAAATACGGACTCAGTCCCTTCTGGACGGCGGATGTCCTAGATGGTAGAGGCCATTGGGGGGCTTGGGAGGGCTGTTCCTCAGAGGCCTGGTTCCATGGACCCCCTGATGCCCAACTCTTCTCAGGACATGAATCATCCCAGAGCTGGGCTCCCCCTGCAAGACTGGGTCACTGAATCATGGGGGGCTCTGGCTGCAACGTGCACACTGGAGAGCAAGGACCAGGTCTGGGCACCGGGGCAATCCAAGACCACAAAAGCCAAGAAAACAAAGACGGGCAGAGACAGGGCCCACACCTGCCCTGGAGCAACCGGCCCTGGTTCAGTCCCCGACATCACAGGATCCCCTGCGCACTGCCTGGGACAGCCAGGAAGCCCTTCTGCTGCTTGCATTCAACTCCAAAGTGGCTGAAAGGGGCACTTAGAGGAGCCCTTACTGCCAACACCAGCAGGCAAGGTGTTCTGCCAAGTGCCGGCTTCACACGAGGGGAGATTAGGTCAAGTTCGAGGGCTGGAGGCTGCCTGAGCCGCGTGCCTGAGCTCAGGCCTTCCCTGCTGTGCAATGGGCATGACCGGTGAGGGCAGGCCCAGATCCAAGGCCTTCTCTGAGACAGTGGGGTGCAGCTGGCAGATTCCCTACCCTCTCCTTCCCACTGCCCCCAGAGGCAGAGAAACTGGACAAGACCAACTCTCCCAGGGCCAGGCCCAGCAGACACCCTTTGCAAGCACTAAGGTGGCTCCGGGGGTTGAGGGGGGGGGTCTTGGGGTCACTGCCTGGGGCCACGTGGCACACAGGGATTTCAAGCTCGTCATTCCTATTGGTGCACAGTCCAGCCAGGGTTTCTGGGCACCCCAAAAAACTTTTACCTTCTAATAGTCTCCTTGCTGTGGAACCTGGCCAGAGTGGGTTCTTCTCCCTGAACCCCTAGTGTTTTCAACCGGCCAGGGGAGCGGGAAGGAACTTCTCAGGAAAAGGAAGACTCCATGATTTGGGGGAGCAGGTCAAGGGGCTTTCAATTCACCATTTCAGGAAAATCACACACTCACACACATACAACCACACACGCGCACATGCGCACACACACATACACGCAGACACACACGCACACACATACATGCACACATAGGCACACATACACACCATGATTTAGTGAAACAGCATTAGGAAGGGGTCCAAGCCCAGCTCTGGATGAGGTGTGTCCCGAGAAGAAGTGGAGGTCAGGTCATGGCTGCACACAGAGGGGCGTCAGGGGTCACTTTGAGTCAAGTCACGGGACTCGGACCGATGCGAATGAGAAGCTTCCCAGGATGCTAGAGAACGAGCCAAACATCTCCTTCCCCTTCCAAGCACACAGAAGCATGGAAAGACTTGCCAGGAGTCAGCCCTGGCGTCTGACAGCAAAGCACACGCACAAGGAACGGCCGGCTCAGCCTCCTCCCTTACACCCTAGCAGAGGAAATGAATCTCAAGCTGCCGGGGGTCAGGAAAAAGAGTCACCTGGTACTTTCAGCCAGTACCCCCACGGGCACCCACCCTGCCCCACACAGGCCCAGCAGGCTCCTGAATGCTCAAGAAACTCCCTAACAATCACGGGGCAGGCTGGGGTGGGGTTCCTCCTGGCCTCCAACCACACTCCTCTTTCTTAGAAAACCCCACGAAGGGCTGAGTACAGGCTGGCCCAGAGAAGTTTCTGGTCGTCCGGCTTTTGTGGGGTGGCCACACAGCTAGAC
Organism: Sorex fumeus; assembly: GCF_029834395.1. Classification (NCBI taxonomy): domain Eukaryota; kingdom Metazoa; phylum Chordata; class Mammalia; order Eulipotyphla; family Soricidae; genus Sorex; species Sorex fumeus. Next base: position 3,396,532 of record NW_026606098.1, on the reverse strand, counting down.
TCCGGTCACAACAACCCAGAAGCAAGGCTGGCACGCACCCTTTCGATCGACTCTCTCCTCAGGGCTTTTTTGGGTTCCTGCTGGCTGTAACTCACAAGCCATGGCTGGCGCTCCAGCTGCCAGCTCGGGTCGGGAATGGAAAGTTGTCCGCTGAGGACGATAGCACAGCCGGACAGGTGCCCCAAGCTCTGTGAAGGCCGCCAAAGGCCCCCACTCACTACCTCCGGGGAGAAATGAGCCTCCCCAGCGCTTCAGGGAATGGTTCTCCGAGCCTCTCCACCTCTTGTAGCCAAAGCTTGTCTGCACTGACACAGATGCTGTGACCATGCGTCATGCATTGGAACTGGCTCTGGCGGCTGACAGAGGTTCCCATCTGCGTCACCGTGCACATCGCCACCTCGGTTTCTGCTCCTCGCCATGCATGCTGTCTTCTGCTTTGAGCACCTGCCTGGCTATCTTACAGAAATCTTTCTAGCATTTTCCATAACGCTGCCCACCATCCCTTCAGGCTGCCTGGTGCCTGCCCCTTCTCCTTCTCTCATACTTTGACCTTTTCCCCTTTTAAAAACCAAAAATAGGGGATGGAGCGATAGCATAGTGGGTAGGGTGTTTGCCTTGCACATGGCCGACCAGGGTTCAATTCCCACCATATGGTTCCCCGCCCCCCGAGCACGGCCAGGAGTAATTACTGAGTGCAGAGCCAGGAGTAACCCCTGTGCATCAGCGGGTGTGACCCAAAAAGCAAAAAAAAAAAAAAAAAATAGCATTTTAGAGCTGAGTGCTTCTAACCTCTGGATCTTATTATGCTCTTTGCCTGCAAGATGGGTTCACCTGCTAGTTTTTAAAAGAGACACAGAGAGATACTACAGTGTGCAGGGGGCTGGTCTTGTCCCCAGGGACCTGGGTTTGATTCCCAGCACACCCTGTGGTCCCAAGCCCTGCCAGGAAGGATTCCTGAGCCCAGAACTAGGAGTAAGTCCCCATCACTGCTGGACATGGCCCCAAGACAAGCAAGAGTGAGAGAGACAGAGAGTTGGCACCAGGGGTAAGGCCCTGGCCTGGTAAGCAGCTGACCCTGGTTCCGGCCTTGGCACCGCAGGGATCTCTCAAAAGTGCCAGGAGAGATCTCTGAGCTCAAAGCCAGGAGGAAGCCCTGAGCCCTCTAGGTGGTGGTCCAGCCCCAACCCCACTAAAGAGGAGAGAAAATAAAATGTCAAAATCACCCAGGAATTTAGTTGTGTGTTTCCTGTGCTCGATGGCAGGTCAAAGAGCAGAGTCGGGGCCTTGTTTGAAGCTGCCCTCACCCACTAAGCACTGATGCCAAGGAGCAGTGGGGGGGTGGGGGCACGCACAGCCTGAGCAGCAGTGGCCATGCTCAGAATCCTCAGAATCCTCTCTGGGAGGATTGGGGGTGGGGTCACGAGGCTGCTCCCTCCGACCAGGGTCCCCTTCAGCTGACACTGACCCACAAACAAGCCCCACACAGACACACTCACACATTGCTGATGTTCCCCTAGACCAGACGCAAAGTATTTGTATGTCCAAACTTCCCCAAAGCAGAATCGTCCAGTGGTGGGCAGTGGGACCCCCAAAGCATCCCCTCTGGCGCCGTTTCAGAGAAAAACTGTACTTCAGCAGGGTCAGACTCTGGGCCCCAGGTCACAATCTGCCAGGAGGGCAGAGAAGGATTTCTCTCCAGATTAAACATTTCTGCTCTGGGGGCCGGAGCGATAGCACAGCAGGGAGGGCGTCTGCCTTGCATGTGGCTGATCCGGGTTCAAACCCCGGCATCCCATATAGTCAGTCCCCTGAGCACTGCCTGGAGTGATTCCTGAGTGCAGAGCCAGGAGGAACCCCTGAGCATCACTGGGTGTGACCCAAAATAAAACCCAAAAATAAGTAAGTAAATAAATAAATAAACACTTCTTGTCAAGCATCCCTGTTGGGTGAGGGCATCCCCAGGGCCCCCCAGGAGCAAGGCAGTTGGGCAGAAGGGGCGGCCATCAGCTCTGTCCACCCAGAACCAGCTTGTACCCCCCTGAGTGAGAACAGAGCTCCCTCTTCCCCCTGCAAAACGAGAGACCTCCTCGGCCACCCAGAGCCGGCGTTTACGGTGCTGTGGGGACAGTAGGGGTCCTGGGCCTCAGCTGCACTGTCTGCCCGGACACCGCTCCTTCCCGCCGCGTGCCCGTCCGGTTTCTCCTGGCCCTCCTTCAGCCCACCTCCCACACTGCTGCCTCCGCAGGTGTCCGAGGCCAGGCTGCAGGCTGAGAGCCAACGCGAGGGAGGTGTTTACAGGCCGCTGCCGTAGTGGCCTCCCCCCTCCAGCTGCCAGGGGCTGGGGCGGGCTGAGGGGCCTCTGTATGATGGATTCCCATCTCCTGCCAGGTGCCAGGTGCTCGTGCCACACAGCGCCAGGCAATGTGGCCGAGTTTCCAAGGAGACGCGAACATCCCTTTGGGCTGCAGGATTGCAATTGTTGTTTAACTGCAGGGGTGAAGGCGTGCTCACAGCAGCCCGGGCACAGGTGCGATCCATAGTGCTTGCACCCCGGGCGTCCACACCTGCCCTTTCTTGGCTCCCGAAAACCAGCGGGCAGCTTCCATGGAGACATCCTGGGCCACAGACGCTGGCTCCTGCGCTGGCCCAAGGAAGTATCTGCGTCCCCGTGCTCACCTGAGTCATGGCAACAGTGCTCGGCTTGTTAATCTGTTTCCTCGCCTGGGACGCCCTGGTTCAGTCAGATCCTATTCATACTCGCTCCTTCCTCCCTCCACCAGCAAACAGCAGCCCCATTCCCCCCAGAAAACACAGTCAGAACAGAGCCTCATCTCCCCGGGGGCCCTAAACCAAGAGCCACGGCATCTCACCAGGTCACATGAGGTGAGAGCCTCAAGCCAACATCGACCGAGTGAGGGTACCAGGACCCAGAGGGACGTGACTCACCCCTGCTCCCGGCCCTATGCACCGAGTCCCAGAACGGCCGGACCAAGAAGTTCTAGAAGTCCCCCTTGTTCCCCAACTCTGGCAGCAAAGTGAGGCTTAGACTCAGCTCTGGAGGATGCACCCAGGGGAGGAAATGGCTAAAGAATGAACCCCCAAACTTCCCACTGGATATGGAGTGTAGGGGCATCGGTGGGCTGGCACAGGCCAGCCCCAGATAAAGCCAGCAAACAAACACGTCTCCATTTTCTCCTGAAACGTCTAAGAAATGATGGTGTGGGGGGCGACCCCCAGGAAGGACTCAGCACTTCTTCAGCCAGAAAAACTCATCCTAATGGACAGGAGCAACTGGCTGGCCTCTCTCTGATGAGCTGGCCCATTGCAGAGCACATTATAAAAATCACTCTTCATGGACCAGGGGGAAATGGCGTAGGGGGCAGAGTCGGGGGATGGGCAAGTGACAATTGCCCAAAGCCTGCTTTAGCCTTGAACACCCCCAAATCTGAGAAGGGGGGGCAAGTGGAGAGGACTGTCCTGGGAAGGTCTCCGTGCTGATGAGAGAGCCTTGGCCAGGGAGATGGGTCAAGAGCAGCCTGCCTGGGTAGGCACCATTCCCCATGAAAGCACCTCGAGACCCCCTCCCCAAGGATATTGCTGCTAAAGCAATGTGAGGCGGGATTAGCCCCAGAGACCCTCGGGTTAACAGGACCCAGCAGGGTCTGTGGGGAGAGACTAAGGGGGTCACAGGTCTGTGACGGTCAGCAGACATGGGCAGGTTGAAGAATGCTGGGCTAGGGGACAGGGGTGGGGGTCTCCCCAGTCACTGGAGGCAGGCAGGAGGGGAGGAGGGTAACATTGGGCTAAAGACCTCCAGAGGCTCCCCCTGGTCCCCTCTGCCCTCTGCCCTCTGTTTCTCCCAAATCGTCACAAGAGTCTATTTCAGCTGACGCTGCTTCCTCAACGCCATGTCCAGACTGGGCCGGGCCAGGCCATGGTGGCTGCGATTGGATGGACCGGCTGTGGCCAGGACACACGGAAGCCCAAGGAGAGGCTGGCCTAGAGCATCCTACCAGGCCAGCGTGTGGGGCTGAGGGGAGGGGATGTGCAGGGAGACAGAGTCTCAGGGGTCTTGTTATGTTAAAAGGAGAGGAATGCAAATGGATAGCCTTCTCACTGTGGAGAAGGGCAGAAAAAAACAACAACAGGAAAGCCAGTGACTTGGGGCTGGAGAGATAACACAGCGGGTAGGGCACCTGCCTGGCACACGGCTGACCTAGTCTCATCGGCAGAACTACACAGAGTCCCGGATCCCTGCCAGGAATGATCCCTGAGCACAGAGCCAGGAGTAGTCCCTGAGCACAGAGCCAGGAGTCAGCCCTGAGTACAGAGTCAGGCATAATTCCTGAGCACAGAATCAGGAGTAGTTCCTGAGCACAGAGCCAGGAGTAATTCCTGCAAGAGTAACCCCTGAGCACAGAGCCAGGAGTCAGCCCTGAGCACAGAGCCAGGAACAATCCCTGACCATCACTGGGCGTGACTCAAAAAAAAAAGGCCACTGACAGAGGAGCAGAGGTGGGTGGTGGGGTGCCTCGGGGTACCCGGGGACTCAGGGAGGGTCCTGCTTTTGCTATTGTGGTTTGGTTTGGGGGGTCCCACACCAGCCGAGCTCGGGATTGACTCCTGGCTCTGTGCTCAGGGGTCAGTCTCAGTGGGCTCAAGGGAGCACCTTGTAAGTGCCGAGGTAGAAGCCAGGTTGGCCGTGCAAGACAAACCCCTCTCCACTGGGCTCTCTCCGCTCCGCTCCTCCGGCCCGGCACTGAGATGGGTGACACACATGCCACAGGTCACTCCCTGTGCCTGACCCACCCACAGCCCCCGGGCAGCGTACAATGGCAGCAATGCAAAGGGAAAGGAGGATATCTAGAAGACACAGGCGGCCAGAGGAGCCAGGGGCGATAACACACCCTAGCTGCGGTCAGTGCTCTGGCCAAGGCTTGTGGGGCGGCAAAGCTCCTGAGTAACTGCGTCCCCCATCTGTGGGCCCGGAGGGGGTTTCTCCCCGGCCGTGGTGCTGGGCTGCAGCAGGAGGTTCTCCCTCGGAGCTGGGCTACTTGGAATTCCATCTCTGGACCCCAAGGGTCAGGGGACCAGACGCCCCAGGCCGCTGCCGGAGATGGGGCTGAGCTTTCTGCTGGAGCCTGGTGGGGCCCGGTGCTGTGCCCACTCTGCCTCGCACCTCACCAAGGGTGCCCAGAGCTGCAGGGACCCCCCTGATGCCCTCCTTCCCTGCAGCTGACCCCGCTGGGCAGCTCGAGTCTCTGGCCCTGCGGGGAGAGAGTGTCCCCAGAAGGCGGGCATGTGGGGCAGAGGGAATGTGTCTGGGGCTGTGGTGTGTGTGTGTGTGTGTGTGTGTGTGTGAGTGAGTGGGGGTGGGTATGTGTGGCTGTGGGGGTGGGTATGTGTGGCTGTGGGGGTGGGGGTATCTATGTGGGAGTATAGGTATATGTGTGTATGTTGAGGGTATAGGTGTGGGGGTGGGAGGGAGAGTTGTGGGTGTGGAAGGGAGTATATGTGTGTGTGTGTGTGTGTGTGTGTGTGTGTGAGTCCAGGGAGGGGTATGTGTAGATGTGTGTGTGTGTGGCTGTGTGCTGGGGTGTGGGCGTGGGTATGTGGGGGTGTGTAGTGTGGGGTGTATGAATAGTGTGGGGGTGTGGGGTGTGGAAGTGTTAGGGGGTGTTTGTGTATGGTGTGAGTGGGAGTGGGTATGTGGGTGTGTGGGTATGGGTGTGTCTGTGGGGGAGTGTGTGGCTGTGTGGGTGTGTGTGTGGCTGTGTGGCTGTGTGGCTGTGTGGGTGTGAGTGTGTGTGAATGAGTGCGTGTGGGTGTGTGTGTCTCTGTATGTGTCTGTGCGTGAGTATGGGGGTGGTGGGGGGTGGTACTGTGGTACCAGACAGTGTTGTACTGGAATAAAGACGGTCGGGCAGACCAATGTGTAGGTGTAGGTGTGGGTGTGTCTGTGGGGGGATGTGGGTGTGGCTCTGTGGGAGGGTGTGAGTACGTGTGAGTATGAGTGGGTGTGGGTGTGTCTGTGGGATGTGTGTGTGTCTGTGGGGGGGGCATGAGGGTGGGTATGTATAGGTATGTGGGGGGAGGTGTGTGTGTGTGTGAGTGGGTGTGGGTGTGTCTGTAGGGTGTGTGTTTGTGTGTCTGTGTGTGAGTGTGGGGAGTGTGGGGTTGAGGGGGATGCAGGGGGCTTTCCAGCACCAGCTTACTGGAGGGCCCCCCCTTTGGGCTCTTAGGGGCCACAAATCTCCAGACACTGCCGACAATTCCCCCGCCCTCTCTGCTCCACTTCCGGGCTGGCCAGTGTGCGGGGGTCCCTTCAGCCCGGCTGAGATGAGCACCTCGTGGGCCCCACCCCCAGCCCCTCCGTGGGTCCGTGACCTTCTCTGGTTGCTTCCTCCACGCCGCCTGACAGCATGGGGGAGTTGGGATCTGAGCTGCCGTGAGAACACTCGCTCACCTTCCCAGGGACAGCCTAATTGCTCCAAGAATGTCAAATCTATCGTCTCTCTAAAATAGATCTGACAGTTTTCCTTCCTTTAAAAATACGAAGCCAGCCAGCGACATGACACAGATAAAATTCACTGGCAGATCTCGGAGGCCGTTTCTCTGTCCTGTTTCCTGAAACCCATCCAGAAGGTAGACCCAAGCTCCTGGCTTGGGGCTCAAAGGGGGGGGGGGGGGCGGACAGAAAGAGCCACTAAGGCACGTCCCTGAACCATACATACGTCAGGACTAGTCACTTCAGTAAAGACAAAAGGCAGCTTAGAAAAGGGCACTTGCTTTGTCTTTGAGCGCTGGGAGTAGAACAGGGATGTTTTTAATTAGGGAAGGAGCCCGGGAGGGGCCAGCCAAGCTGGGCCTGAGCTCAGTGGAGGACTGCAGGGCAGAATGCAGTTCTCAGCTCAGGCCTCTCCTGCTCATGGGGAGATGCGCCCTGCTCTTCCAAACCCACGTGCAGTGCCTGAAAGCTGTAGTAGTAATCCAGACAGTGTGGTACCGGCATAAAGACCCTCCGGCAGCCCAATGGAACGCTGTGGGGAGTGCAGAGACAAATCCTTGGATATACAGTTACTGTCAAGGAAGGGCCGAAAAGATGAAGCGGAGCAAGAAAAACCCCTTTCCAACAAGTGATGCTGGGGGAAAACTGGTCAAGCACACGCAAAAAAAAAAAAAAGAAAAAAAAAAGAAAGAACTCAAACACCTATATACAAAATTCCAAAATGAATTAAAGACCTCAATATCTGACCTGAAATCTAAATCATATTGATGAAAACATAGATGGAGCCCTTCAGGACACTGAATCTTCAATAATCCAGGGCAGCTGGCCAAGCTCACAGGAGCAAAGGTAGACAGATGGGCTACATCAAGCCAAGCACTCCAGAAGGGATGAGAGGACCATGATGAAAGTCACCCCACAAACTAAGAGAAAGTATCTCCCCCCGCACACACACACACCTTTTCTGGCAAAGGGTTAGCATCTAAGATGCACAGAGCGTCAGTAGAACTTTATAAGAAAAAAAAAAACAACCCCACGGAAAAATGGGGGGGGGGGGGCAGGGATGAACAAAAGCTTCCTCCCAGAAGGTGGTCAAAGGGCATAAGAAAATACGTTCTGCATCTCTTATCATCAGGGAAATGCAAATCAAAAACGAGATATCATCTCACGCCAGTGAGACTGGCACACATCCCAAAGGGCAAACTCGCCCAGTGTTGGCAGGGATTTGTTCCTCAGGAGGAAGTTTACCACAGGGGAAATTCTGGGTGCCAGGGGACACCAGGACAATGGTGGGACAATGGTGGGGGGGAAGCCAACCGGTGGAGGGTGGGGTGCTGGAATGTCTTATTCATGAAACCCAACCATCAACAGTATTGTAAGCCACAGTGCCTAAAATAAAGAGATTTCTTTTTCTAATATATATATATATATATATATATATATATTTTTTTTTAAGGACGGTTCCAGAGGCCATCAGAAGACAGGAGAGGGTGGGTGGGGTTTATAAACCCAGCCTCCTTCACTGTGGATGTGGGCAGATAAAAGACAAATTGCCCACTTAAACACACATTTAAGATAAGGGAAAGTGATTTAGTGCAAGGATATCCTAACTACTGTGTGGCACACACTTACATTTAAAAATACTTAAACAGGGGCTGGAGCAATAGCACAGCGGGTAGGGAGTTTGCCTTGCATGCGGCTGACCCGACTTCGATTCCCAGCATCCCATATATGGTTCCCCTAAGTCCTGAGTGCAGAGCTCAGAGTAACCCCTGTGCATCGCTGGGTGTGACCCCCAAAAGCAAAAGTAAGTAAAGGCCCTCCCGTTGATCGTCGATTTGCTCGAGCGGGCCCAGTAACGTCTCCATTGGAGACTTCGTTGTTACTGTGTCTGGCATATCGAATACTCTCGGTAGCTTGCCGGGCTCTCTGAGAGGGGCGGAGGAATCGAACTCGGGTCGGCCATGTTGGCCGCATGTAAGGCAAACGCCCTACCACTGTGCTATTGCTCCAACCCGACTTCGATTCCCAGCATCCCATATATGGTTCCCCTAAGTCCTGAGTGCAGAGCTCGGAGTAACCCCTGTGCATCGCTGGGTGTGACCCCCAAAAGCAAAAGTAAATAAATAAATAAATAAAAATAAAATAAACATGTTTTTGGCCCAGCTGGCACTGGAATTCAGCTGGCTATTCTCTGTTTTCACTGGTTCAAATTGTCCTCCCCATGCATCTGCTCAGCCACGTCCCTCCAGAGCAGAACAGGGGTCTCAGGCAGCTCCCCGGAGCTCTCTCACACCCGCACGCCCTCCCCAGGTGCACCTCAGGCATCTGACACTTTCCTAGGTAGGTTTCCCTAAATCCCATGGGCACCTGCTCCAGTGGTGCCCTGGTAGCTGCTCCTGCGCTGACGCGGGTCGAGTGACCCCTCTCTTCTGCCAGCCCCAGGGTAGTGCATCCTTCAAGTGAGGACTTCCTCCCTTCCCCATCTCCCAGCTCTGCTCTTGGAAAACACTCCATTGCCTGTTCGATGGCCATCTCTGGCACATATGCTTGGCAAATCATTCTTGAATGAAAGAATGAATGAAAAAAGCAAAGAGTTCATCCTAGTTCTGCTGCATCGCTCTCCTGATTACTCAGGACCTAAAGGGTTCCATTCTGAAGGCGTTACAGGCGTTATATTCCAACCAGCAAAGAGGAGACAACACCCCACGAAGGAGCTGAAGGCAGGCAAGAGGGAGGGGAGGAGCAAGTCAGTCCTGATGAACTACAGCCGTGGAACCAAGTGCCCCGGAGTCCGGCAGCTTGGCCCAAAAGACGGATTCTTCTTTGCCCCTAGTTCTGTAGGTTTGGGGGATCCCTAGCCCCTGGGCTGTCGGTGCACCTGTGCAGACACGTGACCACCCTGAGCTGCGTTCTCCAAAGGCTCTGCAGCACCTGGAAGGCAGCTGGCAAAGGAACTGCCCCGAGAGGCTTGATGGGACATTTTCTTGCTGCAGGTTTCGCAGAAGCTGGACCTCTCTGGAGTCTGGCTCTCCCCAGCACACATCCCAGAAGAGCCGTGGTTCATTTGTGGGCATGTGGCATCTCATATTCCACTGATGTACCAAGAGTAGCACACCACATTGGATGGAATGTAAAGTAGAAGGCAACCGATCTCAATCAAATAGGTAGATGGATAGATAGGTAGATAGATAGATAGATTGATAGATAGAGAGAGAATATATTAGCACACAAGGCTCAACCTGTAACAACTGTTAGTAATCTCTTATACAAGGGCTTCATGGCTCCAGGGTGAGATACAACAATCTTCACACACTTCCCTCTAAGGAAACTTATTGGATAAGTTTTGGCAGGTTATTTTTGGATCATTTTTGGCAGATTATTCATAACAAGACAGACAAAATAAATTTTTTACAACCTGCTTTGGGAGCAGGTTTGGGTGGGGTGGTAACGTTCAAAATAATGGTGATGGGAAGTTGTAATGGTGGTGGGAAGGTGATGGAATGTTGAATGTAATAAATTATCATGAACAACTTTTTTTTTTCCTCCCTCCCATTGATCGTCGATTTGCTCGAGCGGGCCCAGTAACGTCTCCATTGGAGACTTTGTTGTTACTGTGTCTGGCATATCGAATACTCTCGGTAGCTTGCCAGGCTCTCCGAGAGGGGCGGAGGAATCGAACTCAGGTCGGCCATGTTGGCCGCTTGTAAGGTGAACACCCTACCGCTGTGCTATCGCTCCAGCCTTATGCAAATAAAATTAAATTTTAAGAAAAGAAGAAGATAAATCATGGCGGGTGGGGGAGGGAATGTCCCAGAGAGGAAGTGGAAGCTGCTGGTTTCTTAGGGTCCCAGCCCCCAGCTCACTGCGCCCCTCCCCACTGCTGTGAGCCAACATCACCACCCACCCACCTGTGGGAGAGAAAGGGGCTCTGGCTCCGCCTCCGCAGGCGGAAGGCTTGGCAGCAGCCTTCAACCCTCCCCCAAAGTCTGTCTCCAACCAGAAATCAGAGAAAATCATCCCCAACACACAAAGCCGTCCAGGGACTCTGGCCAAGTCCATTAAGAGGTTAGGGAAATATAACGAGGGGGAAGGCGTCAGGCCCCTGATCTGGAAAATCAATCAGACCCAAATTAATTTTTCACACTAAAAAGTTTTCAATTATTTCATCCGCTCTGCATAAACAGGGATGGCAGCTTGGAAAATGCTGGAAAGAAAGAGTACTGTGGAATGAAAAAGACACAATCACTTGGAAGACATCTGCCTGTGGTACCTGTTCTGGGCCAGGCCGTGCAGACGGAACCTCCCCCTCCTCCCACACACACAGACACACACACACACACAGACACTCACACATACAGACACTCACACACACACTCTCACATACACACACATGCACACATATACTCACACACACATACACTCACACATACAGACACACATACACTCACATACACACACGTACACATATACTCACACACATACACACACATACACATACTCACACACAGACACACATATACACACATACACACACTCATAGACACATACACTCACACACGCACACACATGCCTATATACACACTCACACACATACACACACAAACACACACTCATACACACACTCACACATACACACTCACACACACAAACTCACACACATACACTCACACACATTCACACAACATATACACTCACACACACACATACTCACACACACTCACACACACACACACACACACTAACATGGGGTTGGATTTATGCACTGCTGAAGCCTTTCTGTCAGGAGATTCGGCCTTCTTTTCTCGAGAGGCCTCACATGTGCACTCTCTGATGTGGCTATCCTAGAGACAGAGGAACGGCGGGGGTCGGCAGGGAGTAAGTGGGGAGGACACCTGAGGTCTTGTCCCTTGGATCTGGCGTCTCCAATAACTCAGGCCTCAAGACACACTGGTGTGTGTGTGTGACTTGGCCAGTCTGCCAGGTTTTGTTCCAGTACGGAAAAAAAAAAACTAACATCCCATTTTCAAATAACTCTTCAAAGGATGATTCAGAGCCAAATCTGGTCTCAGATGCTTAAGGATCGTGAAAATGGGTCATTTCCTAAAAACAAGCCGTGTTCCATTTGGAACAGAGTTAAGGAGAAACCGTACTTGGCGTGAAATGGTGCTGTTTTTAATGGAAGAACCCAAGCCAAGCCAAATCTTCACAATTAATCAGAATCGATCTAGACCTCCAATTCAACCCCGATTAAGAATGCCGTGTGGAATAGAATTTACATAAACTCAAATAGTCCCCAGGCACTCTCCAAAGCTAGGTTCTAGAACCTTCTAGAGGTTCTAGAGAACCCGGAGAAGCTCATGGGAACATCTAGGGTTCCTCTGCTTGCACAACTCAGAGGGTGGAGAACATTCTTTTCTTAGTCAGGGTACTCACATTCCACACGGCTCTCTAATCCCTGACAGATCCACTAAAGGGAATCATGCTGTGTTTTGTCCATGGAAATCATCTAATCACGTAGCCCAGGCTTTAATTCAGGTGAGGTCTCCCTTCCCCAAGCCTGATTGCCCAGCAAAGTCATTCTACACATACACTTACGTAGAGTGTTTCATCAGCTTAAAGGAGCAGAGGTTTCAGCCCTTGAAACACATTTTTTTCAACACAAATAATGGAAAAATAGAATACAAAATGCTCCAATCTGATAGAGTAGCAGCACTGTCCTCCCATTGTTCATCAATTTGCTCAAGCGGGCCCAGTAACGTCTCCACTGTGAGACCTTCTTGTTACTGTGCTTTGGAATATCGAGTACGTCACAGGTAGCTAGCCAGGCTTTGCTGTGCAAGCGAGATACTCTCAGTAGCTTGCTGGGCTCTCTGAGAGGGGCAGAGGAATTGAACCTGGGTCAGCCAGGTCGGCCACATGCAAGGTAAACGCCCTACTTGATAGAGTAAGAGTATCACAAACTATTTCTGGGGCTTAAAAAGGACCTTCAATGACAATTATTTCAACATAGTGATGGAAAGAAGAGAGGAACAGAGGGAGGGAGGAAGAAAGGGAAGGAGGAAGGGAGTACGGGAGGGAGGAAGGAAGGAAGGAAGGAAGGAAGGAAGGAAGGAAGGAAGGAAGGAAGGAAGGGATAAACCCATAAATTGCCATTTCTTCAGTTTCTCTGTAGCGGTCTTGGGTCAGAGCTAGTTAAGAGGTTAAGGTCCCCAGCCCTCAGGGTTCCTTCACTCTTTCAGAATAGGGCCTGGAGGCTCGGTTCCCCTGTGAACAGGCTGAGCATAGCTGGGTAATTCCCCTCTCATCCCAGGGAGACAGGCAGAGCAGACTCAGATCCCCACGGTGGCAGCCTGAGCATCCTGCAGACTTCAGCCTTCTAGCCTGGCCTCAACCTGCCCTGCGAGGACGGCCAGTCCCCGGGCAGCCAGCCTCGGGTGCTCTGTGACTGCCCAACAGTCAACCTTGTCCTGCAAACTCCCACTCCACCTTCCGGCGCCCTCGAGCCAAAATCCAGGCCAGAACTTCCTGCCAATGTTGACTTCTGCCTGGGGCGCTGCCATAAGTCTTCAATCCCCTTTGTCCTGGACCCAACAGCCCTCTTGCCTGGTCCAGCCTGTGCCCTCCCTCTTGGCCATCCCAAAGCAGGAAGGCTTACGGGCGGCCAAAGCAGATGTGTCTGCGTCAGCTTGTGAGTACTAAGAGATCAGGACACCCAGGTTCAGCCACTGTGTGGTCTGGGGCCAGGCACCCATGGGGGAGGAGGGTCTGGAGGCTAGTAAGAGGCCTTGAATTTCATTTCTTTTTTGAAAACTGCATAATGGCCATGTCTCTGTCCTGTGTAAGGGGAGAGCGGGGAGGGAGACGGGGAGAGCCAGTGGGGTGGGACGGAGCTAGGAATATCTGCTGTGGGAGCGGCCCCTCCCGGTGGTTCTCTAACCACCTACTGGGTAGCAGAGGAACAAGAAAAGCACCGGTGCATTGCACACAGTCCTAACACACAAAGGGGACACAAGGGGTTTCATGCAAACATGGAGGATGTGTCCACACCAGCATCCGACCTGACTCCTGGTCAGCAAACTGGAATCACTTCAAAGCAAATGAATGCCTGCAGTTTCTTAGCCTAGCTACAACTACCAGAAAGTTCTCCAGCTGCAATCCCTTTCCCAAAGCCTCTAGAGCTCCCCCATCTGAGGATGGCACCTTCGTGTTTGCTCAGGTACTCAAACCTTAAAGAAACAGCAAGAGCAGAGAGGGGCTCCGCAGAGAACAGCCTCCTCTGGGCTTCTGGGCCTGCCTTGAATGGGGGTGCAAGAGGGTTCCTTCAGCACAGGCAGGCGGGGCCAGCCAAGTGCCTCCTCCAAAGACATGTACCTCAGCTCCGAGCAGAGACACAACAGACCCGTTCAGAAATTCAATAGAGCTTGGACAAGTCTGCACACCCTCCGGTCAGTGGTGCTCAGTGTCAGTTCTTCAGAAATCTTTCTTTTGGCTTAGAAGTTGACCTGCAGAACTTCTCCCCTCCCCTCCCCTCCCTTCCCTTCCCCTCCCCTCCTCTCCCCCTCCCCTCCCCTCCCCCTCCCCTCCCCTCCCCTCTCCTCTCCTCTCTTCTCCTTCCCCCTCTCCTCCCCTTTGTCCTGGACCCCTCCCCTCCCTTCCCCTCCCCTCCCTCCTCTCCTCTCCTCTCCTCTCCTCTTCCCTCCCCTCTCCTCCTCTCCTCTCCTCTCTTCTCCTCTCCCCTCCCCCTCTCTTCTCCCTCTCCTCTCCCTCTCCCCTCTTCCCTCCTCTCTCTTTCTCCTCTCTCCTCTCTCTTCTCTTCTCTCTTCCTCTCTCCTCGCTTCTTCTTCTCTCTCTCCTCTCTCTTCTCTCTCTCTCCTCTCCTCTCCCTCCTCTCTCTTTCATGTTTTCCTGCATATGTGTGTGGGATAAAAAAGATTTAACTCTCAGAGTCTCTCTGGAGAACAGATATGAAAGTATGAATCAAGATACACAACAAAAGTTTTTGTCATGGAAGAAGAATATTGGGGACTATTCCCATATCGGGGATGAGTAGTGAATAATCTAGATTCACGTGGCCAAGTGGGTATCTACACTGGCTGGAATTTCGCCTGGAAAGCAAATTGTAATGGAGGAAGGAACGCTTGTTTCACCACAAAAGTTTCTACCAAGAACCCACTAAAGCCCTTGCCCAGAACTGCTCTAACAATGAGGGTGCTGTGTTCACAGGGGAACGAAGATCTCTAAATAAGAAGATCCAAATGGATTTGGGATTTTTAATTAAAAAGTCATTATCATCCTCCTATTTCTGGAAAAACCTGTCTCCACACTGCAGAGAAGAGCACCCTCTGCATTTGCCAAGTTGTGCAATCAGAGCTTTGTGACCTGCAGAATGAAGGGAACTTGGGGGCATTCTAGGGAGGGAATGGAGTGGGATGCTGATCCTATTTCACATAGGTAATTACCACTGGGGCAATAATACACACACAACACACACACACACACACACACACACACACACACAATCAACTTTGACTTGAAAAGAATCCATAGTCCACAGCCCTGGAGAAAAATGCAAATAATAAAATCACAGCAGAGACAATGGAATGTGGGTCCCTCTGGAGTTTTACTGTATCTGACTCGTGTCATCTGTGCTGAAATCCAATTTGAAGACTCTCCTAATTCCCTCCCACAGTCTTCGCTGCTTGAAGAGTGTCAACTGGAGACCTCCATGATTGATATTATCGGAGGCAACAGCACTGACTGACAGACAGCTAATGAATTTGGGGTGTTCCTTTCACAACCAAGTGACTGGCGTTCAGACCTCAGTCCCAATTGGGATTGTTCTGTATTTGATGTCTCTATTCTCACGAGCCCTGCTCTTTGAACGCACATGGGCTATTTCATTTGTATTCATAGGGAAATGTACATTAAGGGAGAAGATCTCTCCAGATGCCTGTGGTAATGAAATAAAAGCATTTGATTTCTGTGGAATGTCATAATAGGTTAAAACATAAATTCTGAGCTGCTCTTCTCATGTTATGAATTTTAAAATAAGTAATTCAGGCAACTTAGATTTCTGGGGGAGGGAGGATGTCTTTTAGGTCATTTTTCAGAAGACTTTACACCAAGCTTGGCTGAATTGTTGTTGATTTTTGGTTTTGTTCATTAGTAGAATACCAAAGTTAAAACTTACTACTAGAGTAACTTATGCGCACAACGCAGTTTTATCTGAAATTAAGATGATCACACATAATTTGTTTTGAACATAGAAAGTGCCATAATTCTATGGCAATTGGGACATGTCTAATTCTAAATATTCCTATTTTCATCTCAAAAACGACTATCCTCTACATCTAGAATGACAGGACGAAAAGCTTTATCCATACAATTTTGGATTTTCCCATTTCTTTCATATTATTTCACCAGAAAAGACATGTTTAGTTTCCACAAGAATGGAAGGACTTTTGCCTGAAAGCGGTCACTCCCTGGCTGTGAGTGGCGGGATGCTGTGTCTTCTGGAACATTCCATAATTCCCTTTAGTGCAAAACACTGACCAGGCCGCCCAGTTGGAAAGGACTGGTGGGACTCAGGTGGCAGCATCAAACACCTGGGATGGAGCCCAGCTGCGGCCACCAGCACCTGCTGGCCAGGTCTCAGCCTCCGGCACCCAGCACAGCACTCCTTTTGGTCACACAGAATCTCTCCAATTTCTCCATCCTCGGGGGTCTCTCTCTCCCTCCTGAGGGGCCCCAAGATCCAAGCTAACTTTATGGGGCTACAGTACCACTGACTTTGCTCATTCTCTCATGAGAGTCTGGTGGAATTTTCCAGAGACTCATGACGTGTGGTTCTCAAAGATTGAACACAGAAACAGCTGTCTCTGTGAAACCAGACATTAGAAAAATGCACGGAAACGCTGAACACGGCCATGCTGCTCTCTAAATATTTTTTTTGTGTGTGTTTTGGAAAATTGCTTTTCACTATAAACTGGTATCCGTGTTAGCGTGTCGTGGGATTGTGGCTTTATTTTTAATGAAATTGTAAGGGAAATATTCAACAATGTCTCGGTGTTTATGTGGAATAGATGAGAAGCAGCGTAGTTCTCAGTGTCCAGTGGGATCATGGAGAGTTCTGAACAACGGACAGGAGTTCTGAGAGCAGGAAGTCTGAGAAGCCTTAGGCCATAAACCCCCATGATTCTGGGGTCAGAATGTTCCATGGAAATGAACTTTGAGTTTTCGGTGGCAGTTGATGCTGGGTGATGATCTTTTCTCACCTTTGGGACATTGAATGTATGGAATTCTGTTATTAAAAGTTTTGAAAATCATGGTGCCTAAATAAAATTTTTTAAAGAAAAAATCTGTATTTTAAAAAGATGAAAAATAAAAGCAATTAAAAATTTTTTAAAACTACTGTGCCAGAGAGACAGCTACAGGGTCAAGCACCTGCCCTGGGTGTGGGAGGCCTTGACTTAACCCCCAGCATCTTCCAGAAGTAGCCTCTGCCCACCACTAGCTGTGGCAACCTCCCCACCCGATTCCCCCAAAAAACTAATACCCAGACTCCTACCTCCTGTCTCTTACTGACATCATTGCATAATGCACAGATAATTCAATACCAGCAAACTGAGGAGGCATGGTCTCATAAGAAAGGATGATTTTGAAACAGTTGAATAGATACTTCATACATTTAGTTTTGGTTTGGGGGGGTGCCTTTTGTTTTGTGGGATTTTGTTTGTTTTTCACATACCCAGCAGTGCAGCAGTGCTCAGGGACTACTCATTGCTCTGTGTTCAGGGGGTCAATCTTGGCAGGGCTCAGGGGTGTGGGTTGCCCAGGGACTGAATTTGGGTCTGCCACGTGCAAGGCAGGTGCCTTACCCATGTACTGCCCTTCCTTCAGTCAACATGTATTTAGTTTCACAGAAGACATTGACTTTGATTTTTCTCACCTTACTTTGAATCTGGGCTGGAGTGGTAGCACAGTGGGTAGGGCGTTTGCCTGGCACATGGTCAACCCGGGTTTGATTCTTCAGCCCCTCTCGGAGAGCCCGGTAAGCTACCGAGAGTATCCCACCCGCACAGCAGAGCCTGGCAAGCTCCCCGTGGCGTGTTTGATATGCCAAAAACAGTAACAAGTCTCATAATGGAGACATTACTGGTCCTCGCTCGAACAAATTGATGAACAACGGGAGAACAGTGCTACAGTGCTACAGTGCTAGTTTGAATCTATAAAACACCACTGTTGCCTGATAATGAAATAAGAAATTTCTGGGAGAAGGGGAGGGGGAAAGGAGAGGAGAGGAGAGGAGAGGAGAGGAGAGGAGAGGAGAGGAGAGGAGAGGAGAGGAGAGGAGAGGAGAGGAGGGGAGGGGAGGGGAGGGGAGGGGAGGGGAGGGGAGGGGAGGGGAGGGGAGGGGAGGGGAGGGGAGGGGAGGGGAGGGGAGGGGAGAAAGAAAGAGAAAGAGAGAAAGAAAGGAAGAAAGGGAGGGAGGGAGGGAGGGAGGGAGGGAGGGAGGGAGGGAGGGAGGAGAAAGATATGGAGAAAGAGAAAGAAAAGGGAAGGAAGGAAGGAAGGAAGGAAGGAAGGAAGGAAGGAAGGAAGGAAGGAAGGAAGGAAGGGAGGGAGGGAGGGAGGGAGGGAAAGAAAGAGAGGGAGGAAGAAGGAGATGGAGAGAAAGAAAAAGAGGGAGGGAGGGAAGGAAGGAAGGAAGGAAGGAAGGAAGGAAGGAAGGAAGGAAGGAAGGAAGGAGAAAGAATATAAAAGAATGAGAGAGAGGAAGAAGGAGATGGAGAAAGAAAGAAAGAAAGAAAGAAAGAAAGAGAAAGAGAAAGAGAGAGAGGGAGGGAGGGAGGGAAGGAAGGAAGGAAGGAAGGAAGGAAGGAAGGAAGGAAGGAAGGAAGGAAGATTCCAACAATAAATGAATGGAAATAAGCCTATAACCAGGAGAATTGGGGTGCCCTGTGCCCCTAAGTCGCCTCCTCTGGTGAGTAAATCTCCTGTGCCCTTTTTCTGCTCCCAGATCTCCTTGCGAGTTGCCCACCCTCAGCAGCGCTCAGCGAGGACAGGTCCTTCCTGTCCCCAGGAGATGGAGGTAGAAGTCCTTCCTCTCCCCCCCTCCCCCACCCGCCCAGTGCACACCTGGGCGTTCTGGGTACCAGCCCCCTGCCACAGAGATGCTGACCTTTCCTTTCTCTCCACACTGCCCCTGCCCCATCAGCAGTCAGAGGAACCTTCTAGTACCTAAGTCTTCCTCGGCCATCAGCTGAAATTCAGGAGACAGCTCTGAGTTCCCAAGGCCCAGAGGAGCTTTTCCATCTGACATTTGAGGCTGACAACCACCAGAGCAGGAATATATATCCCTGCAGGAGGAGGCAGCAATTTTTCACCCAAGATGAGTTTATTTTATACCTAACCTAAGGTCAGAACACCAGGAGTCTAACCTCCTCGGGACCATCAATGCTACCCCTCGTATGTTTGGGCAGTTGGCATTACTAAATCTTCCGCCCCAAATGCTAACGGGAGAGCTGGGTTAGAGGGTCCAAGTTCGCCCCACATGTGGGCATGTCCCCGCCCCGACTCTGAGTCTCAGCTTCCCCCATAAACTCTGCTGAGTGTTCTTAGAACACAGAACGTGCTGCCAGTGCAGAGGGCCCGGACTCACTCGGAGCTGGCTTCCTTGCAGACACGCTCTCTGCCACGGTGCCACCCTGGGGCCAGCAATGTGCTCTGTGTACTAGAAAGGGTGGAAGCCGCTTTTAAAACCTGCTTTTAGTTGTTGAGCACTTCACAGTTTTCCAAGCACTTATCTCATTTGATCTCACTTTATCCTCACAACAACTCGGATGATTCTCACCAACCCTAATGAAGAAAGCAGAGAACTATATTTGCATTGTAATTATCATGTTGCCCGAAATGGGAGTCCTCCTTTGGGAAGGAAACTGTTCCCATAACTGCATTTAGCTAGCTCCATTTTCTTTGTAAAAACCAGACCACGGTGCTTGCTCTGCGTCCCTAAAATCCACCCTGGACTAAAGCACAGACATCTACCGAGCGTGTACATTGGACCGGAAGCTTCCATCCACCAGTCTGCTAGCCCAAGGCTTCAGATGGGAAAACGCAGATAGCTGGACTATTCCTGATGTCGTCTTACCGTTTTCACCAGACGTCTTGTCTTTTCCATTGGTGGCCCCAGCACCTTGTCGCTGAAGGGATAAAAGAGGAAATAAATTACTATCAAGCATATTGGGGATGACTGATCCTTCCTGCTTCAAAACTCGTTTGCACTAGATCTGTGGTTCTAGGACAATGCACACGAAACCAGGAACGTGTCAACCCAAGACGGTATCTACTGAACCCTTGACCATCGCCAAAGGGTCTCTGATAGGAAATGATGAACAAGAAGAAAATGCGAAGAAAGGGACTGGAGCGATAGCACAGCAGGGAGGTCATTTGCCTTGCATGCGACCGGCCTGGGTTCAATTCCCAGCATCCCATAGGGTCCCCTGAGCACCGCCAGCAGCAATTCCTGAGTGCAGAGCCAGAAGGAACCCCTGAGCATCATCGGGTGTGACCCAAAAAGCAAAAGAAGGACAAAGAAAGAAAGAAAGAAAAAGAAGAAGAAAAGAAAAAGAAAGAAAATGCGGATAAAACCGACATGGGTTTGTGCCAATTGATGACCATCACTCTTCTGAATTCTCCTGCCAATCACTGTGCCCAATGTCAGATTCTTAATCTTTAAGTTAATCTTTTAGAGTTAACAAATTTAAATTCTTTCAAAGAATTAAAGATAATTCTTTGAGCAAACCTCTAATTCACTCAGAGGGGAAAAAAAAGTCTTCTGTATCGAGGTTCAGAATTCAGAGTTTCTCCCACGCTCATGGAGTTTCTGTCCCCGTTAATTCCTCTTCTGGGCATTTTTCTTTCACTGGGTTGACCAGAATTATACGGTGTTGTACGGTTAGGTGTGAAATTGGGACAAGATTCTCGGGGTGCAAGGTTTGGAGCTGTGTAACAACAGATTTGGCGTGTACACTAGGAACACATTCCATTCACGCTGCTGCCTCTGTTCTGCTGTCTGTGATTATTCCTGCCCACTGAGAGAGCAATTTCTCCTCTACCAGGAAAACACACTAAGAACAGAAAAGGAGTGCCAAGTCCCCAAGTGTCAGGGGAAGAAAATGAGGCCAGGCAGCACGGCTGCTCTCCTAAGTCCCTGTCGCTAATTGGTGGCAAACCTTACCCAGCCGTGAGCGTTGTGTCGGAATTGTCTTGTTACATAACTCTCAAGTGGGACCCTAAAAAAACAGAGCTCAAAACCAGAAGAAACCCCCTACGGATGAGTCCCATTCATGAGGAACAGCTGGGCCGAGAACGTTGGGCTAAAATTAATAGCAAGATGATAATTAGTTCCTGCGAGCATTCGACGCAGTTATGAGAAATGCCCGCTTCTCCCCAGCTCTTACCTCATCTTGAATGAAACCAAATTGCACCCCACACAAACGCAGACTAGCGAGTGGAAAAACGTGCCCTTGCTTTCTTGCCCGTGCGTCTTTCCACGGCGTCTCTTTTCCGACACAAGACTAGCAAGTTCCTCGAGCTCAACCGAGACCCAACACCGTGGTGCAGGACCAAGACAGCAGAGAAGCTGCTCTGCTCAAGGAGTGCGCAAACCTTCCACGCCTCCCTCAGATTCCAGAGCTCCCTCACACCTGACACACAGAATAAAAGGATGGGGTTGAATTACGTCCAATTAAGTGGAATGCAAGTGCAAAGTAGGTGCATTCTCAGCCCCAGTGTCTTTAAATGTGTTAAGTATCAACACATTTCACACATCGTGAATACCTCAGTCCATGAAAAATCACTTTTCAGAGCCTCTGAGGAAAACCAACACAAAATCACCTGCAAGGGGAGAAAGACTCATCGCTCGGAGTCTGAGACAGGGTTTTGTATCCCATCTTATTGGATGGAGGCAGGTGAAGCTGAGGAGAGTCACAAGAACATGTGTCTCCATCAGAAAAGAATCCTGACAGAAAAAGAGAACTAGTCATTGAAGGTGCCTCATGTGAGAACTCGTGGAGTCCCGGTGGTATAGGCAAGGGCAGGCTAGGCACCAGCACCAGGTGCATATCCAGGAGCTTTCCCTCTGCTGGGCTCCCCAGGGGGCAGTCACCCTTTGAGCTCAAAGCTCACCCAGTGAGTAGCTGCTAGTTCCCCAACCCAGCCAAGAGGGTCAGTCCCAGGCCGGTGTGGGCGAACCATGGCTCACACGTGCCAGAGTGCTCCAGAACTCCCCAGATGTCGACCCCAGATCTGTTCCCATGAGCGTTCTGTGAAAGTCATCTCCAGACACAGCGGGGAGCATGCTCAATCTCCTGCTGCCGGGATTTGGCAGAGGCAGAACTCAACCCAGATACCTGGACTCAGAGCCTTTCCTTTCTGCCACCGAGCCTGTGCATCATCTAGACCCACAAGGAAAGGAGGGGATCCCTTGGGAAGCTCTGCCTCAGTGGTTAGGGAAGAGGAGGCAGGGAAGGTGCTAGGTGAAGATCAAAGGTGACTTCCAGAAGGATTACTCCATAACTTAGAGGCCAGCCGGGTATCCTAGAGGAAAGGGCAGTTCAGATAGAGAAGGGAGCACCAAATAAAGGATGTTTGGAGGATCCGCCCAGGAGGGGAGATGCATGTCGAAAGTAGACTATGGACTGAACATGTTTGCCACTCAATGCCTCTTTTGCAGACCACAACACCCAAAAGGAGAGAGAGAACACAGGGGATTGCCCTGCCACAGAGACAGGGGGGATGGGGGGATGGGGGTGGGAGGGATATTATCCATGGTGGCGGAAAATGGGCACTGGTGGAGGGATGGGTATCTGATCATTGTATAATTGAAACCAAAGCACAAAAAATTGTAAATTTAAAACTGTAAAAAAAAATAAAATAAAATAAAGGGGGAAAAAAAAAGGTGACTTTATTAGTCTGCACAGAATGAGCGTGTTGAGGATGAAGATGGGAAGGTCAAAGCAATCCCCCAAGGTACAGTTCTGTAAATTCTATGAGATCTTTTTAAGTTAAGGACTACCAGAGCTCAGAACTAAGCTCTGCTGAGAAGGAAGGAAGGAAGGAAGGAAGGAAGGAAGGAAGGAAGGAAGGAAGGAAGGATGGTTGGATGGATGGATGGATGGATGGATGGATGGATGGATGGGCATATGAATGGATGGATGGATGGATGGATGGATGGGCGTATGGATGGATGGATGGATGGTTGGATGGATGGATGGATGGATGGATGGATGGGCATATGGATGGATGGATGGGGATGGATGGATGGATGAATGGATGGATGGGCGGGCGGGCGGATGGATGAATGGACGAACGGACAGACAGACAGACGGATGGATGGATGGATGGATGGATGGATGGATGGATGGATGGATACCAGGTCGATAGGTGGATGGATGGATAGATTTCAGGTGGTGGATGGACAGTTGGATGTGTGAATATACAGATGGTAGAGGGGTACATGGGTGGCTAGATGGATGGTGGATGTGTGAATGGATTAACAGTAGATGAGTGAATAAAGGGATGGGTGTGTGGATAGACATGGTGAGGGGTTTGTGGGGGGGCAGGTGGGTGGATGAATGGGTGGATGGTTGGATAGATGGAAGATGGATGTACGAATGGGTCAGCAATGGGTGGGTGAATGAATGGATGGATGGAGGTGTGGATAGACACGATGGAGGTATATGTTTGGCTGGGTGGGTCTGAGGATGGGTGGATGGTAGGTGTGCAGATGGGTCAACTATGGGCAGATAGGTGGGTAGATGGCTATCATACTCCAACAGTCAAGTAGGGGAAGTTTCTTTTGCAAGAGATGACAGAAGTTCCCTGAGAAAAGAGGCTGCTTTTAATCCCCACACAGTCCCACTGCCCAGTGAGACAGGATTCGGTCTCCCCATCCATAACCTCACACTGGAGCATGTCGTCCCGAAAGCCTTGCAGCTGAGTAGTGGGAGTCATGCGGGAGTCGGGTCTATTCTAATTGGACCAACAAGTGGGGACCTGATAGTCTGGCCTCCAGGGCAAACCCTGGGGAGACACTCATGAATTCCCAGCTCTTCCCTAGAAATTTCAGAAATGACTTTTTAAAAAATGAATATTACCACCATATCAATACATCAAAATATCAACCCAATATATTAAGATATTGAGCTGGCTAAGAAAAGCCTCACTGAACAAGTTTAAATAGTCACAAAGACCAGGTTGATGCATGCATGTTGAATCCATTGAGAAACTTATCTAGACTATACAGCGCTGATCTGTGTAATCTCTGCCTGCACACGGCACTCAATACCTTTTTATTAATAGAAAATTGCTTTCAGGCAGTATCTCCAGAGCCTTCCTGGCCAGCAGGAAGAGCAGAGGTTGAGAACCACAGATTTTGCTTATTTGTGAGGAGGTGGGATGGGGGTGGGGGAGGGTTGAGTCTGGAGGAAAGGGGAGATGGAAAAACAAAATAGACCAGCACATGTTTCAGCAACTGCTAGCCCGGGTCTTCTGCTGCTCCCGGCAGACTCTCGCCACGACTCCTGACGACTGTCCTTTGTCGTGACACGGGTATAGACTGTCCCACGTGCGTCCTTTCCTGGTCCACACCAGCCTCGACCTCCCCAGAAGTCCTTCATGATCATGAGACGCTGCTGCTTAGAACTCTCTACCATAGAGAGATCCCACCCCAGGGGCCCTCAGCCACTCCCTTGCTTGTCTCTGGCATCCTGACACAGCATCTACACTGCTCCTGCCAGCCTCCTCTTGGCCCTGGGCATTTCCGCTCCAAACACACCAAGCAACGCTCCCCGTCAGCATTCCCAGAATCTCATTTCTCCTATTCCGACTTGGCTTTCCTGGGACAAATACAAAAAAAAAAAAAGGACATGACTCATTGGAAAAGACACATTTTCCGCCAAAATCTTTCCCTCTCATCCCCAATTTACCGGCAGGAAATGCTAACTGTTCCTCCCAGGATGCAGGATGCCAGGCAAGCAGTGAGAGCGACACATTGAAGTCACCTCTACGTGTACACAGGCTGGAGGGGGCTGAGGGGAGGCAGGGAGAGGGGCAGGAACCCAGCAACTCTTCTGGGTTCCAACCTATCAGCACCCACCAAGCCATGCTCACAGTCTCAGTCTCGAGAGGGAAGGGTTTCCTCCCAGGCAATGTTCATGCATAAAAGAGGACTTTTCTGAATTGAACGAAGCCCCAGTTAGAAGGCACCTAGATGGAGAATGAGGACAGCGCCCCTTCAAAGGGTGCAGAGTGAGAAAGGGATGCGGAAGAAGGCAGGCTGGTCTCAAGAGAGAGGCTTTGCCAAGCAAATGCTCCGAACAGTGTTTATTTTGTTGTTGTTGTTGTTGTTGTTTTGATTTTTGGGTCACACCCGGTGGTGCTCAGGGGTTACTTCTGGCTTTGCACTCAGGAATTACTCCTGGCGGTGCTCAGGGAACCACATGGGATGCTGGGATTCAAACGCAGGTCAGCCGTGTGCAAGGCAAACACCCTACCCACTGTGCTATCGCTCCAGCCCTGGACAGTGTTTCTTTATCCGAAGCATCCTGAACATTGCACAGCCCATATGTTTGGCTTCCTTGGGTTTCCGGAGAGGAGCGCCCGTGAGGAAATGCAGGCAGCCTTGTTAGAGAGGAAGATGCGGAGAGAGTCGGGGTGCAGCTCGAAGGGGGCACTGCAGGTGAGCGGCTGCCACTCTGCCCTCTTGGAGCTGTGGGAACTGAGTCTGAGGACAGCCCTCGGTGAAGGAAAGCCGCACTCCTGCCGGCTCCAGCTCACCCCTGGCTCCACCTGTCATCTCCCCAGGCAGGAGGCAGGGAGGCTTGGGGACGATGTTATAATGGGCACCTGCTGCCCCCAGACCTTGGTGGTAGGAGTGACAGGTGGGGTGCCTGACTCAGCACCTCCATTCAGCAGGGGCATTTTTCCAGCATGTTGCAAAACCATCGACTGTTTCTGCCTGTCACACACCCACCTATTGGTTGGGCCTCCCCGTCTGGAGGCCTTTAAGATGAAACGCAAGTCCCCACTAAAAGATAGTGACTTTGGACCTGGAGCCCCTCGACAGAGGTCAGACATTTGCCTCTCTTGTGGCCAACCTTGGGTTTGATCCCCATAGGCATCCCATAGGTGAACCCTATTCCTAAGCCCTGCCAGAAATGACCCCTAAGTACAGAGCCACGACTAAGCCAAAAAATAAATAAATAAAATAAATAAATAAAAGATATTGACTTTTCAGTCTACATGGTTGGAAAGAATGAAAGAGGAAATGGGGTTTCCAGCAGGTCAAACTGGGGGACACAAGAAAGAACCCAAAAAGTATATAGGAATCACTCTATTCCTGGATGGCATTTTGGAATTTGCTCCAGGAACTCAGTTTGTAATGGAATTTGGTGGCTATGAAGGAACTCTAAGTTCATCCTTTCCAGGGCCCCTTTTCAACTTGGGGGTGGGGGGAAGAGTATATGAACAATCCAAGGCCAGGCATCGCCACGTTCCCTCTGCTCTCCACCCTGCTCCCCTCCCAACCCAGGAGACCTGCCAGGCCATCACCAATATCGGGCAGAAGTTTAGGTCTGTGTTTGGCATCAGCAGAGAAAGGAAGATCATCTCCCTGGAGGGGGATCCCAGGAAACCCAGATAAAGGGGCCCCTCCAAGCTTCTCCTCTTAGGCATGATCTGAAGCATTGGGAGAGACGGGAGATGAACTCAAAGCAAACGAGCCACACAGGGACTTCTCCGGTTACCGCCGAGGGTCACACGCCTCACGTAAGAAGCAGAAAGTCTTTTCCAAAGCAGGGGCTCAGCGAGAGCAGATTACTGGTTAAAGAAACTTTGGTACATCTACACAATGGAGTACTATGTAGCTGTTAGAAAAGACGAAGTCATGAAATTCACATACAAGTGGTACTACATGGAAAGTTTCATGTTAAGCGAAATGAGTCAGAAAGAGAGGGATAGACATAGAAAGATTGCATTCTTCTGGGGAACATAAAGTAACAAAATAGGAGACTAACACCCAAGAGTGGCCGAGATTAGTACCAGGAATTTTGCTCCATGGCTTGGAGGCCAGCCACACATGCTAGGGGAAAAGGAAGCTCAGATAGAGAAGGGAGCACCAAATAAAGGGTGTTGGGAGGATCCTCCCAGGATGGGAGAAGCATGCTGAAAGTAGACTATAGACCAAACATGATTGCCAGTCAGTGCCTCTTTTGCAAACCACAGCACCCAAAAGGAGAGAGAGAACAAAAGGGAATGCCCTGCCACAGAAGTAGGGTGGGATGGGGGGATAGGGGGTGGAAGGGATACTGGGATCCGTGGTGGTGGAAAATGGGCACTGGTGGAGGGATAGGTATTTGATCCTTGTATAATTGAAACCCAAGCACGAAAATTTATAAGTCTACAACTGTACCTCATGGCGTCTCACTAAAAAAAGAAAAAGCAGGGGCTCAGAGTTAGGGAACACAGCCCGCTGCACAATTGTGGGAAGAGAAGGTCAGACAGAGCCCCCCAGATCCGCCAAGGCCCCTTCCTGGTTCACTGCTGACTGTCCCCTGCCCTTGACCCAGGAGGCCCCAAGAGAAGGGTTAGCTGCTGACTTGGATCGGGTCATTGTGGAATGACAGACACTGCTCCCCAGCATCTCAGGAACTGCTGGGACCTGAGACAATGGGGACCAGGGCCTCGGGGAGGGGGTGGGTGCTGGGGGAGGGGAGCAGGGGAGGATGCCAGAGCACTCCAGCATATGTGGCTTGCTAGGATACCCCTCCCCACAGCCCCTTCCTTCTCTCCTGCTACTGGGGCCTCCAGCATTCCTCCCTAACGCTCTCCCCCAGGGCGGCGGAGAGACGGCTGTGGGGGAGAGAGAAGGCATTGAGCCTCTTGCCCTCTGCTCCTCACACCCCTGCTCCAGTCTTTGCCAAATTGCGGTGGCTGATTCATCAGGGACTCTTGGCTGGGCGCAGCACCCGGTCCCCTCATGCCTTCTCCCTTCTGGGCTGCCTCTTCTCTCAGGAGTCACCCAGGCTGGCACCCTTTGCTGCTGCTGCTGCTGCTGCTGCTGCTGCTGCAGCTCCTCAGAGCCCTAATTTCTGATGGTTTGGGGGGGTGTCACACAGCCCTGCGAGCATCTCACACACATCCTGGCCACCACACCCAGGAGGAAGAGCCTCGCTGTGTGTCTTGGCACATGGCATGTGATGCTTTCAAGGAACGACACGTTCCTCTGGGTGTCCCCCAACAGGGATGCATCCAAGACGTCAGCCTGGCCTGCCAGCCTTAGTTCTGTGCTTTATTTATTTGTTTATTTATTTATTTATTTATTTATTATCCCAGCCTACTCTGATCGGGGCTGAGCATCCTCCACCCAGATCCTCCGAATTCCAGTAGGCGGGGGTCACACCCACCAACTGGCCCCATGGCGCCATGTAATCCCATCAACGGCCAAGACTCAGAGACTATAAAAACCAGCTCCCATCTTATTATGACATCTTACTATCTCATTTCTACTTTGGACAAACTGGCAGGCTACCGAATGTAACCTGCCCACATGGCAGAGTCTGGCAAACTCCCCGTGGCGTACCCAATATGCCAAATACCAGTAACAATGATGGGTCTCATTCTCCTAAAGAGCCTTGAATATAGCACTTTTTTAAAAATCTCAGGGCTAGGATGAAGGAGACGTTACTGGGGCCTGCTCGAGGCAATCGACGAATAACAGGATGGTGATTTATTATCCCATAAAGAAAGGGCATAAAGAAACAAAAAGGCATGTTTCTAAGGTCTTATCTCTTCTGTTTTGTGGATGGAGATAGGAGAGTCTCTTCGAGGAAGTATCAGGTTGGCAATGAATCCAGAGCCTGGATGAGGGCAGAGTGAAAGGGGACCAACAACCAGGCAGCCGGCAGGGGTCTGAGGACAGAGAGAGACTTTGAGCGGAAACATCAAAGCCTCCACATCATTCAAGGGTCTTGCAGCTCCAAGCCCCTGTGTTTAAAGACCAAGGGAGACTTTGATGCCAGCCACGTGTGATCGGGACACAGGAGTTGTCCATTTCTCAGCACTGGTATTTTCAAATCCATCCTCCCAGGGACATTCTGAAAATCAAGCATTAAAAGCTCCACTAATTTAATCCCAAACGGTGTCGAAAATAATGTCAAAAGAGGACTACCACTGGAAGGTTTTCTTTCTCTTTTTTTTTTTCAAGTGGGTTTTTTAAAAATCTGATGGGTTCTTTAATGACAAGTAAATTAACCTTTACAACCCGCCCTGATTCCTCCCCCCCGTACCTGAACTCACCATTGCGGGATCCACAGGGGGGCAATTTTGTCTCTGACGCCGTGTTCAGCTGCCCGCGACTCTACTCTGACCTTTCTGGGCCGAGGACTAATTAACGTGGCTGCCATTTAGGCAAGCTTGTTAGGAGAATTTTTTTTTTTTTGAGGGAACCCTGATGTGCCTCGCTGTAATTCACTTTTACACCTTAT
Source organism: Sorex fumeus (assembly GCF_029834395.1). Lineage (NCBI taxonomy): Eukaryota > Metazoa > Chordata > Mammalia > Eulipotyphla > Soricidae > Sorex > Sorex fumeus. The sequence goes on along the minus strand of NW_026606098.1, from coordinate 3,367,477 downwards.
CCTACAGTCATTTTTTTTTAATTGGTATTTTCTACCCTCAGAAGACCTTCTTGCTGCCAATTTTCTGGTGAAAGGGCACGCTTTTCTATTTAGAAAGCAGGGTGTGGTCCGAGTGACAGTTCTGGACAGCTGACGCGCGCAGAGAGAGGCAGTGAGTCCGAGTCAGCGGATGGCGCTCTCCCCAGAGAGCTCCTTCTGCCTTTACTGCGGGAACCTGCAGACATCAATAACATTTGATTGGAACACCCTGGTGCGGCCCGCACAACCCCATCTCGGATGTATGGACAGTCACTGCTGTCCACTGGCTTGGAGCCGCAGCCCCTGACTTGGAACCTGCAGTGCGTCCTCGAATCCACTCCAGCCCATGGGCGTGAAAGGCCACCTGCCAGCCGCTGCTCTGAGAAACCATCAGTTCCCTTGGCATTAAGGGCTTAGGACACTGAATCTGCATTGTCTGGTAATGACCACACAGTCGCCTTGCTCTGCTCACTCTCAGGCCCTCAACCAGCCCTGGGTGCCCGGGCAGTGAGGGTCACTGTCTGTTCTCCACAGAAGGCATGGCGTGGAGGGTTCTGAAGCATCTGTGAGCTGACGGAGAGTCCACCCTGACATTTTCAGGGTGCAGGGCTAAATGGCAAGAGCTGTCTCTCAGAGATGGGGTGTCTGCAAGGGGTCCCCGGGAGAGGAAAAGGGGGTACTCAGCTACAAAGGGGCAGCCCTAGCCTGGCAGGTTGGGGAGGCTGCCACCCGCCCACCTTCCTCCTAGCCCCTGGCTGAGACCCCCAGAGAGACAGGCCCACCTCTCACGGACCCCAAACGGGACCAGAGGAATCTTCGAATTGCTCTTGGTTGGCCTTTCCTGGCACCTAAAATGGCTCATGTTGCAAGCGATAAGAGCCCTGGATTCAAGGCATCACGCTGACTTTCAGCTAGTGCTGGAGAGGAGAATGGCCACTCTGGACAATGGCCCGGGTGCCACCATGTTCTACAGACTGGGCCCTGTGTGGGTGGGACTGACCTCAGAGCACCAGGCCTCTGCCCTCAGTCTGACATCCCTCTCCTACCTAGCCAATGCCTTCTCCCCTCTCCCCTCCCCTCTTCTCTCCCCTTCTCTTCTCTCCTATCCCCTCCCCTCTCCTCTCCTCCTCTCCCCTCCCCTCCCCTCCCCTCCTATCCCCTCTCCTCCTCTCCCCTACCTTCCCCTCCCCTTCCCTCACCTCCCCTCTCCTCTCTTCCATTCCCCTCCCCTCACCTCCTCTCCTCTCCTCTCCTGTTCCCTCCCCTCCCCTCCTCTCCTGTTCCCTCCCCTCCTCTCCCCTTCCCTCCCCTCCTCTCCCCTCCCTTCCCCTCCCCTCCCCACCCCCTTCCTCTCCCCCCTTCCTTCCCTTCCCTTCCCCTCCCCTCCCCTCCCCTCCTTTGCTCTCCCCTTCTTTCCCTTCCCCTCCCCTCCCCTCCCCTTCTCTCCAATCCCTTCCCCTCCCCTCCCCTCCCCTCTCCTCCACTCCGCTCCCCTCCCCTCCCCTCCTCTCCTCTCCTGTTCCCTCCCCTCCCCTCCCCTCCTCTCCTGTTCCCTCCCCTTCTCTTCTCTCCCTTCCCCTCCCCTCCCCTCCTCTTCTTTCACTCCCCTCCTCTCCTCTCCCCTCCCTTCCCCTTTCCTCCTCTCCTCTCCTCTCCCCTCCCCTCCTCTCCCCTTCCCTCCTCTCCCCTTCCCCTCCCCTTCCTCTCTCCTCTCCCCTCCCTCCTTTCCTCTCCTCTAGTCCCCTCTCTTCTCCTCTCCTCTTTCTCCTCTCATTCAACTCCTCTCCTCTGCCCCCTCCCCTCCCTTCTTCCTCTCTCCTCCTCTCTTCTCCCCTCTCCTCTCCTCTCCTGTCCTCTTTTCTCTTCTCTCTCTCTCCTCTTCTCTCTCCCCTCCCCTCCCCTCCCCTCCCCTCCCCTCCCCTCCCCTCCCCTCCCCTCCCCTCCCCTCCCCTCTCCTCTCCTCTCCTCTCCTCTCCTCTCCTCTCCTCTCCTCTCCTCTCCTCTCCTCTCCTCTCCTCTCCTCTCCTCTCCTCTCTCCTTTGCCCCTGCCACTGCAGAGGATGGATATGCCCACATCCTGACTCAGCTCATGCTCCCGGAAGGCCAGCACCACTCTCACCTGCTGTGGTGAGGGGAGGAGCGAGGGGCTGCCCACAGAGCCAAGTGCTCGAGCCCCAGGAGTGAGGGTGACAGCGTCTGCAGGGTTGTCCGTGCAGAGGCCCCTGGGGGCCACCACGGGCTCTGGGTCTGTGCACAGCGCCGGGTGACAGACAGACCCAGCAGAGACACGGGGGAAAGAGGCCCCTGGGTGGACACCAAGTGCCCGGACAGCCATGTGACTCAGGGCAGACACATCACCCCTCGGCATCTCGCCTGTCTCTCTGCCTGGGAAACAACGTACCTTGCTCCTGAGTCGGGAGAATCCCACGGGGTAAAACCACACAGGGACAGAGAGACAGCTCAGGGGTGAGGCCCTTGGGCTGCAGGCGCCCAGCCCTGAGCACCTTGGTCACCAACGGTGTGGCCCCAAACAGAACAAAATAAACAGGATCTGGTGGCCAGATGATGCCAGGCTGAGGGGGCAGCCCTGCCTCTCTCCCTTTGTCTCAAGTTGCCCCAGGCTTGGCCCAGGGGAAAGCCCCGGAATGAGGGGATGCCTGTGTTCCCATGGGCAGGGAATCACCCCAAGGCGGACACCGGGTCCAGCAGCTGCTCACAGTTTCCTTCTAGGAGAACCGAAAGGAATTTGGTTAGACACATTTCTTGCATGGCAACGGTGGCGAGAAAGAGAAGGGTAAGTCTTGGGAAGACCCTCAGCCTCCTCTGTGCGGGGGTGGTGGAGGCCCCTCACCTCAGCTGGTGGCTCTGGGTAGGTGTATCTTAGGCTCTGGGACAAACCCCAGATGAGGAGGGCAGGGCAGGGTGAGTGGGGAGAAGCTAGAAAAGTTCTTCCCCAGCTCCAAGGAGAGGGCAGGAGCTGCAGCCGCAGACAACCCCCGAGTCTACGGTGAGGAGAAGGACCCCCGCGCCATCCTCAGAGCAGTCAGTGCAGCATCAGCCAAACCCTCTTCCCTCCCACTCAGCCCCGTGGGTCGAAAAGGTGCTAGAAAGATCCACGAGCTCAGACCTCCCCTTCCACACCTGCACCCACAGCAACGGCCCCGTCTGCAGCCCTTCCTGCTTCAGCCTCCTACCTGTGCTGGTGTCGAAGAGCCCTCAGAGTGAAGATGCTGGGGACCAGAACTTTCTAGAACATCTCCCTGACCCATTTTCCGAAGGTGCCCGAGCACAACTGAGGGGGGGGGGGGGCACTAGCCCAGAGGGTCTCACCAAGGCAACCAGGGCACAGAGCTCGCTGCTAGGTGCTCCTGTCACAATGCAAGCAACAGCACCGTGTCCAGCTGAGGGGTGCTGGTACTCAGTGACCCCCGCCCAGCCAACAGGTTCCAGCTGGGGGCGCAGAGCTGGGGAATCACACGGGCAGGGGCCACTGAGGGCCGTCACACCTCGCCAGGCTGTCACCTGAGCAGACTGGCTCAGAATTCGGGGCACTGGGCCCCCTTTTTGGGCCGAGGAGAGGACCTGGGCTTGGAAGAGAGCAGCTCTGACTTGGGTGCCACCCCTGCCCCCAGTGCAAGACCAGGGGCTCCGTGACATGCTCAGGGGCTCAAGGGCTCCCCCACAGCACCCTGGCCATGGAAATCCCTGAGGTCCTTCACACAGATCAGACATATGTGGGACCTGCATGGCCCACATCGTCACAGGGAACATGGGGCGAGCCGCCTCCCAAATCATGGTGCCCCTCCTCCAGGCGGCCCCCAGGGCTGCCTCCTTCCCCGGCTATGGGTCTCCAGACCCTCCCTCTGGCCGGCGTCCACCAGGATCCTTACACAGAGCGGAACCCTCGCATTACCGCTCACGCCTTCCCCGGCCGAGGCGCAGATGTTTATTTGGCAGCGAGCACTGGGAAATGTGCTTCTCCGAGAGGGTGTTCCGAGGCTTCTGAAGCTAGAGACTTTCTTTTTTGGTCATAAGAAGCAGCCGGATTTTTTTTTTCCCTTTCCCCTACCCAACTGAAACAAAAATAGCCTCAGAAGGTGGCAGAAGTCTGGGGTTGTATACTTTGGGAGATCGGGGGAATGCTTTGTCCTACATCAGCCACCTCAGTGCCAACAGCAAACCAAGACCCTCCCCGGGGAGGGGGAAATTCTAGCAATTTCTCCCCTGATCACATGGCCCCACCCGACTCTGCTGTTGTCGCCCCCTGTGTGATAGATATTGCCCCCATCCCCCCGTCCCCCACTTCCTTTCCAAAGCCCCCTGCAACGCAGAGCCCCTTGCTGGCAAACAGTGCCCTGGCAAGGAGTGAGCCTTTAGAACGAGCACAAACTCAGCCCCCATGGTTGCCTCTGCTCACCTTAGGGGAACCGCCCCCCCCAACCCCACGCGGGCCCCCCTTCCCCCGCTGGACACACTAGTAGGGCTGGCCTTAGTTAGCCCTGACTCAGCTGGGGGTCTGGCAAAGCTCAAGGCGAGCAGGGCTCCTCACCCAGGGACCTTTCAGGATGTCCATCCAGAGAAGCACCCGATGCTGGGGGAGGACAGCTAGACCTAACTGGGCGGACTGGGGGGTGGGTGGGGGGGTGGCACACTGGGTTTGGGTTTGGGTTGGGTCTTTCGGGTCTAGAAACAAAGGCAGTCCTCAGGCTTGGGGACCGATGTCAAGGTCCCATTCTCCTGATGGGGCTTAAAGGCTCTGGCCCCCCACCCCCACCCCTGGGTGGTTTCTGGGTCAGGCCAGTTGGTCCCCCTCAGAGCCAGGCTGCACACCCCATCGGATCTGGGGTGAGACCCGTGCACCACCACTCCCTAGCCAGATGCTGGCCGTTTCCAGAGCCCCTTTCTCAGGGAGAGACGTAGAGACAGATCCGGGGGGCTTGGGGAGAGATGGAGAGACAGACCTGGAGGATTCAGGGAGAGACGTAAGACAGAGAGGGGTTCAGGGATAGCAGAGAGCTCCCAAGTCCGAGGAGTTCAGCATTTTCACTAGGAGCAGCCGAAAACACTTCCCTCCCCACCCCCAAGACCAACCCAATAGGCACACTTGGGGTGATCCCTCACTTTGATGCCCTGAGCCCTCCCGGTTTCTCCCCCGTCACTCTCTTGACATTTTCATCGGAAGAATTGACTTTATTAAAATGCGCCCTGTGCCTCATGCATTGGGCGTTTCTTATTCCCCGACCAAGAGTCTTTATCTACCACCTCTGTGCCTTGAGTGAGACTCCTAAGGTGGCTGAGGCAGTTTTTCATCTCTCCTCCCTAGAGCGATAGGGCTGGATAGGGCTGGAGCGATAGCCCAGCGGGTAGGGCATTTACCTTGCACGCCGGCGACCAAGCCGATCCGGGTTTGATTCTTCTACCCCTCTCGGAGAGTCTGGCAAAGCTACTGAGAGTATCTCACCAGCAATGCAAAGCCTGGCAAGCTACCCGTGACGTATTTGATATGTCGAACACAGTAACAACAAGTCTCACAATAGAGATATTACTGGGCCCGCTCGATGAACAACAGGAAGACAGTGCTACAGTGTTCCTCCCTGGGTCCCCCCCCCCCCGACCGTCGCACCTGTCTGTCCCCCCGCCCCCAGGTGTGGGACAGTCCATGACTCCCTTGCCCCAAACCAGGCCCATCTCCTGGAAGCCTCTGACTCTGAGGCACCCTCATCCGTCCTGCACTCCTGCCTCGCTCCCCTGGGAGAAGATAAAGGGCAAGCAAGGAGAAGAGAAGGAGCCCCTGAGTGTGTCTCCGGAGCTCCAGAATCACATGACACAGCATTTATATTTCAGTCCTGTGAGAATTCAGAATCCTCGTCCAAAATTCAACTGCGGAGGATGCTATCCTGTGAGTTCCCGCCTCTCGGCTCCTGGTGAGAACCCAGCAAAAACACTGTGACATGGAAACTCACAGGGTGGTGAGCCCTGAAGGCAGCCAACACCACACACACACACACACACACACACACACACACACACACACACACACACACCCCGCAGGTGAAAAAGATGAAACCTGGATTTTAAGAGATAATGATGAGCTTGAAGGTGTTTGGTGGAGGCACTTGACAAATCGCTACGTCTATTTTAAGAAGCAATCTTCAGGCCGAGGTAGAAGAACCACAGTTCCAAAGTATAGAACATTGCCAGAAATAATATTTGCGATGTGGCACTGTATTATCTCGATATTTTGACAGGACTTATGCATATGTGAGAACAGAGCTCTAAATATAGGGATGAGCCCCGGCCTTGAACAAGCTCCAAGGAGGAGAAAATAATAATGATGATGGCTAGGAAGCCTCTGGGCCGTGGAGACTGTGCACCATGAGACTGAGTCCCACGGCTGACCCGGGTGAAACTCACACAGGAAGGATCCTCCATCCACTGAGGCACGCAGGAAATCCAGGAAGAGCAGGAGCCAGGCTTTCCTGAGGGTATCCCCACACACAGCAGGGCACTTTACAAACACACGCCCCTCATGTCTTTCCAAAACCCACATCAATTGGCCCCCTGTAATGCTGCCAATGTGATCACCGCTTTCCCAGGAAGATGCAGGCGTGGAACCCACCTGTTCACTGATAAGAATGGGAAAGGGTCCGACCCTTCCAAAACACGTGTAAGCGGGGAGTTAGAAATGAACCGGAGCATTCTAGAGCATTCTAGTACAAATGCAGATATGTAAATGTGATCTATCAGATACAATTTTTTTTTTTGCTTTCTTTTTTTTTGGGGGAGAAGGGGTCACATCCGGCGATGCACAGGGGTTACTCCTGGCTCATGCACTCAAGAATTACTCCTGGTGGTGTTCAGGGGACCATATGGGATGCTGGGAATTGAATCCTCGGTTGACCACATGCAAGGCAAACGCCATACCTGCTGTGCTATCGTTGCAGCCCCAGGTACAATTTTTAAAGATCAACCATTCGCCAGGCTGGTTCCCCTTCATTCCATCAGCCTGAGCACCCTGCCTTTGTAAACACTGACCTCTCCAGTAACATCCTTCTGAACTTTTTCTCCCTTGCTTTCCCAGTCCTAGGGAACGGCATTGGCCCTGTGGCATATTATGAATGGGACTGAGCCCAATATCTACCCTGTGGTAGAGTCACCTTGGTGGAAGTGGGTCTCCCCAGTGGTTGAGGGCAGGGACCTTGTCTGGCTCATTCCCTGGTACAGCATGGATACCCGTGAGTGCAGATTGCGTTGGGAGTTGTGTGAAAAGAGGCAAAAGTCCAAGTCCTGCCTTCTGAAGTTTCCTATCATCTGGCAGGCAGAGAGAGAGAGAGAGAGAGAGTAGTAAAAGGTGGCGGCTGCTGTGGCTCGGAGCTTCTCCCTTGCTTTCCCAGTCCTATGCTTCTTCTGGGGTCTCCATGACATGAGACAATGTTCTCTGTGAGCTTTAATGGGAAGTGGGGCGGTCAGAACTATGGGGGTAACTTAGAGTAAAAATATTACATTATTTCTGTTCTGCTTTGGGGCAGGGATTGGGGTTCAGGATGGAAACACCCGAAATATGGTAGTGGGAAGGTGGAACAGTGGTGGGGTTGGTGTTTGAGTATTAAATGTCATGAAATATTGTGAACTAATTTATAAAATAAAAAAAAATGAAAAAAGAACTATTGTGGGGGAGAGGAAAGGGGAGCCAGTGATTGGTGTGTACCCTAAGTCAAGGAGGTCTGCAAGGAAAGGCAGAAGAGCATGTTGGCAAAGATTTCCTGAACTGCCCCTGCAGTGACAGCATGGTCCAACTTCTCCTGTGTGACGAGTGTCACTGGCCAGGACAACTGAGTGGAAACTCTGAGCTCAGAAATACTGTGGAAGAAAGAATGGCACGTCGGGGCCAAAGCAATGGCTCCCAGGGGTAGGCACCCAGAAACCCCACTTAGATTCCATCCAGAGCACCACGTGGACCCCTGGACACCACCAAGGGGCAACCCCTGAGCCAAGAGTTTTCTTCTGGCATGGCTGGGTGTACCCCCAAACTGAAAAGGAGGCTGTGCCAAGATTTCTGCCACTGTTCTTTTTTTTTTTCCCCTGGAGGCTCCTAGGAAGAAAATCCAGGACAATATGATTTCGAATATATTTCATGTCAATGTCCTAAATGGAACGGGGACAGGTGTAAGAGAAACGAGGCTAGATTCGGGGCGTCACAGAAAATGAGACTTTTAATGGAACAGGAAATGTGTGAGTGAGCCCTTGCTGTGGCGCAGAGCTGGCCGGGCCTTCGGGCATCCTGTTCCATTTTGAAATGACAATTTTGAATGAAATGACCTGCCGCAGCCTTCTTTCATTCACCACCTTTCAAGATGACAGAGGAAAGAGAGATTTTCAGGAGGTCAGAGTCTGGGCGCAGGCTGATGGCCCCGGGGGTGGACGTGGCCGCTGTGTCCAGTGCACAGCAGAGTAGAGCAGGAGTTTGGGGAACACCACTGGCTCAGACTGTAGAGGAGACCGAGTTGAGCAGCCAGGGTGCTCGGTCACAATGGTGCTGAGGCCCCTTGAATTTCTGCCCATAGGACTTAGGATTTAAGGTTAAGAAGAAAAATGGGACTGGAGTGATAGCACAGCAGGTAGGGCGTTTGCCTTGCACGCAGCCAACCTGGGTTCGATCCCCAGCATCCCATATGGTCCCCTGAGCACCAGCAGGAGTAATTCCTGAGTGTAGAGCCAGGAGGAACCCCTGTGCATTGCCGGATGTGACCCAAAAGCAAAAAAAAAAAAAATAGAAGAAAAATGTCATCACTCACTGATACCTGGTTAATGCTAATGTTGTGATATGGAGAGGGAAAAGCTGAGGAAACCCAGCTGGGGGTCTTCAGCCCCACCCCGTGCCCCCCTAATAGTAAGATGCTTTCAGATTATGGTCCTGCTGGTCGGGCAGGGACTCGGACTCCAGTAAGAGGATTTGTGGATTATCCGATGCCCCTCTCAGTAATGTCCACACTCCCGCCCCAGGGAAGCTGCTTTCTGAATTCCTGCAGAGCAGCAGCGGCATCTATGGGCTGAGAGAACGTGGAGGGCGTTCTTGGCCATGAAACAGGCCAGGTTCTAAAGACTAATGCCGATATTTCATGTCCACACCATACCAGAGGGGTGACATTCATGGCATCAGAAGCAGGAGGGCGCAAAGAGTCGAAATGCAGCCTTTGCAAGCGTCCCAAAATAGAGTGATATTCATTATGGAAACCGGAGGGGAGAGCTAGCGAGGATGGAGAGAGAGAGAGAGAGAGAGAGAGAGAGAGAGAGAGAGAGAGAGGAGAAAGAAGAGGAGAGAGAGGGAGAAAGAGGAGAGAGAGGGAGAGATAGAGGAGAGAAAGGAGACAGAGAGGAAGAGGGAGAGTGAGATAAAGAGGAGAGAGGAGAGAGACAGAAGACAGAGAGAGGAGGAGAGAGAGGAGAGAGAGGGAGAGGGGAGAGGAGAGAGAGAGAAGAGAGAGGAGAGAGGAGAGAGGGAGAGTGAAAGAGAGCTCAGAATCGGGCAATTTCCCTGGAGTTGTTTGGGAAGGTGCCTCAGACATAAGAGTTTGAGGTGTTGTCTACTTTGATCGCCTACAGCTCTTGGAAAAGCATGAGAAGACTCATTTTTAAAGGTGGGCGTCAGCCCCTGGCCCTCTCAGTGTGGGTTAGAGTGTCCACACTGGTGTCACCCCTAGGCTTCTCACCCCTTGAGGACAAGGAACTGAGCAGTTGGAAGTCAAAGCTCATCGTGTCACTAACTACGGTGGCCAGGCCATCCCAGCTCATTCAGCTACTGTGGGGGAATGGGACAAAGGGGAGGGGGAGACTCTGGAGAAGTGTCCTCTTGATCTTCTGCCCATGTTTTTTGTTGGTTTTGTCATTATTATTACTATTATCTAGTTCTTAAGAGTTCTTTCTTTCTTCTGATCTCAAGGGAACTAGGAACCATTAAAGCAGGTGGAGGGAGGGAGGGATAAAAACTCCAGTGCACTGCGGATGGGAACGTAGACAGGTTCAGTTTCTGTGGGAAACAGTGTGAAGATACCCCAAACACTAAACACAGACGCAGGAGGCAGCAACTCTAGCTGGGAGAGAGAGATGCGCCAAGCTGATCACAGCCCAGGCCAGGATGAGAAGAGCAGAGGAGCTGGAAGACACGCATTGACGACGCCCAGGGCATCCAGCAACCCAGGCCCTGGCCCGCAAGGTGGAGGGAACGAGAGGGCGTGCTGTGGAATGAAGTCCATCAGCAGGAGAAAGACCCCGATGGTGTCATGCCTAGGTGGGGAATAAATCAACTAGGGAGATGGACTTCCGGAACCCAACGGAAGTGACTCAGACCATGAGAATGGCTGCAAGAGGCAGGAAGAGGCCAGGGGGCTCCGTCATGGTGGCGCTAAGGCCCCTTGAATTTTTGCTTATGGGGTTTCGGATTGATGACAGTCCCTTGGGGGGTGAGGGTGAGGGCAGGTAGGAGAACTGAGGAGATGAGCATGGGTGAGCAAGTGCCTGCAGGTGTGAAGAAGCCGTACTTCCAAAACAGTACAGTGTTGTAAACCGGTGACCAATTAAAAAGTCAGCCACATTGGAGGCCAGCCGCACACCCTGGGGGAAAAGGCAGCTCAGATAGAGAAGGGAGGACCAAATAAAGGGTGTTGGGAGAATCCTCCCAGGATGGGAGATGTGTGCTGAGAGAAGACCTTAGACCGAACATGATTGCCACTCAATGCCTCTTTTGCAAACCACAACACCCAAAAGGAGAGAGAGAGAGAACAAAAGGGAATACCCTACCACAAAGGCAGGGTGGGATGGGGGGGATAGGGAGTGGGAGGAATACTGGGATCAGTGGTGGTGGAGAATGGGCACTGGTGGAGGGATGGATATTCAATCATTGTATAACTGAAACCCAAGCACAAAAATGTGTAAATCTACAACTGTACCTCATGGTGTTTCACTAATAAAAATCTAAAAAAAAAGTCAGCCACATTGCTAAATTCAATAAAAAGATGACATTCAGGGGCCAGAGAAATAGTACAGTGGGTAGGGCACTTGCCTCGCATACATGTGACTCGGGTTCTCTTGCTGGTGCCACACACAGTCCCCAGGCCCTCCAGGAGTGATCCCTGAGTACATCACCAGGAGTAAAGTCCAGAGCATAGCCTGGTGTGGTACCCAAACAAAACAAACAAAAACAGACATTTGGGGGCTAGAGCAATAGCACAGCAGGTAGAGCATTTGTCTTGCATGTGGCCGACCCGGGTTCAATTCCCAGCATCCCATATGGTCCCTCCAGGCACCACCAGGAGTAATTCCTGTGTGCAGAGCCAGGAGTAACCCCTGTGCATTGCCGAGTGTGACCCAAAAAGCAAAAAGAAAAAGAAAAAAAATTGACATTTTTTTCTGAACAGCCCCAAGTGAGTCGGTAGCTATTACTTAATAGGAAAACCACAAGCCTAAGAATCTTACCTCTCTAAAATGTGTCATTTCTTAAATCATGTCATAATTTTGGAACTTGCCATGTGACAGTGAACAGAAAAGCACAGTGGCTGAACATCCAAAATCAGGTCTTGGGGACACGTTCCCCAGGGGAGCACACAGCCCCTCATCAGAACTTCTCCTTCATCGGTTACAGCCATGCAATGAGCCATTCTCGTCCCTCAGTCCCGTCTGCAGGAGAGGTACAAAGTTGCAGGTAACTCATCACTATCTTGTGGGTTCTAAGGGACAGATGATCGCTTCCTTGGAGGTGCCAAGTCACACCCATGGGACATCAGACTAGGGAAGCATTACACCAAGGCCACCAGCTACAAACAGCTTCATAGAGTCATAAACAAGTATTGTATTGACTTTGTATGGAAGGATTGGGTCATACCCAGCAATGCTCAAGGTTTATTCCTGGATCTGCACTCAGGAATCACCCCTGACGGTGCTCAGGGGACCCTACGCAGTGCCAGGGTTGGAACCAGGGTCAGCTGTGTAGGGACCAGTCCTACCCACTGTACTCTCTGACCCAACCAGCCTTTTAAAACTAAGATTACAGGCCCATCTCCCGGTGGTTGGTGAAGGGATGTGAGCCGAAGGACGTGAGAGAATTCTTTCTGGGAAAGTCTAGCCCCTCACGTGCAGAGACCAGCTCCCAGACTCCATCTCCTTCCCTGTGAGAGGGACTCTGACCTTGTCACTACCCTTTAAGTCTCATCTTCCAGCTTCCTTTCCCTCCCTTGCCCTGCAAGCAAGCTTTCACGCAGGATGAGCCCCTGCTTTCCGAGCCAGACTGGCCTTCCTCTTACATCTCAAGCGGCTATTTAAGAGTCAGACACTGGGGGCTGGAGCGATAGCACAGCGGGGAGGGCATTTGCCTTGCATGGGGCCGACCTGGGTTTGATTCCCAGCATCCTATATGGTCCCCCAAGCACTGCCAGCGGTAATTCCTGAGTGCAGAGCCAGGAGGAACCCCTGAGCATCACCAGTGTGACCAAAAAAGCAAAAAAAAAAAAAAGAGTTAGACACAGAACTGGTAAGATAGCACAGTAGGTCAGCACCACATAAGGTCCTCCAAGCTCTGCCAGGAGTGACCCCAAGCTCAAAGCCAGGAGTAAACCCTGAGAACCACTAGGTCTGTGCTCTCTGCCCAATAGAAAAAAAATGTGGCATTTCACAGAAGAGGCCTCTTCAGCGGTGACGGTAGCCGAGTGTCTCAACCATTCCCTCTGGGGAACAAGAGAGTGGAAAAGAGACTCTGTGAGACGCTGCAGCAAACTTCAAGCTGTTTACTAGATACAGACAAGCCTCACGCACACGGGATGCCCGCAGTGTGCCGCGGGTGCAGATTGGTTTGTGCAAAGGAGCCCAGAAGCATCTCAGAAGAACAGGCTGCTCGATTGTAACAGGAAACCGATTTGCCTGAGGTCTGCGACTACAAGCGTCTCAGCAGTTTTCCAGGGATATGGTCCCATCCCTGAGCCCACCAGGAGTGATCCCTGAGCACAGAGCCGGGAATCAGCCTTGGACACCACCGGGGGTGGGCCCCAAACAAAACAATACAAAGTCATCACTAATATTGAGAGCCTGGCAAGCTACCGAGAGTATCTGGCTCGCACGGCAAAGCCTGGCAAGCTCCCCGTGACGTATTCGATATGCCAAACACAGTAACAAGTCTCACAATGGAGACGTTACTGGGCCCGCTCGAGCAAATCGATGAATAATGGGAGGACAATGCTACAGTGCTACAGTGCCTATGCAGAACCAGAGAGCACCACGTTGGTTCTCCCGGACAATGAGACCCCCTTCTCCCACGCAGCCCCTTGATCCAAATTCCAGAGAACGTGTCGTAAGCCTTGGGGCCTCCTTGGAGCCCTGCGTGATGGAGTCTCGGAGCTCCAGCTCCTCCCAGCACTCCTGCTGGCCTTGGCACCTCCCCAAATGCCAGGCGCTCTGCCCGCGGCCAGGCTTTCTGCCTTTCTTGGGCTTTCTGCAAAGCCTGTGCTTTGCCTACGGAACCATCGACCCCAAGCCCAGGATCCAGCCAAAGTCTGGATGGGAGCACGCTGGCATCTGTTCCTGCCCTCAGAGAGTTTGGTCTTGGGGGTCTCATTCCCATAAACCTTCTAGGGGTGGCAGTTCGTGGTCTCCCCCTCCCCCACAAATTACGAGACTTTAACTTCTGAATCTAAAGGGTGTTGGGAAACGGCAGGGCCTTGTGGGGGTGATGCACTGATGAGGGTGGAGCCTCAGGTCTACTCTAGCATCCTAATAAAGAGACAGGAGAGAAATTGCCTGTGTCACCCACCCATGGAGGAAGTGACCGGTTAGACGCTCAACAGGACCATCCCCCATGCTGGTCCCCGACTTCCAGTCTCCAAGGCACAGAAGACATATTTTTCTTTTAAGCCCCCCTCGTAGGAGAGGCTGGTGCTTGTCGGCACACCCCACAGCAAGTAGAACTTCAACGGAGAGGACCCCAGCCAGCAGAGCTCAGAGCTCACTCCTGATGGTACCCAGTGAGGGGCTGGACGGGGACCGGCCACAGGCCCTGCGCTATCTCAGGGGCTCCATGAGACGATTCTTTACTCTTGTGTTTTACAGAAACACCAGTCCAGGATTGAAACACACACATGACCGTCATCTCAAATCCATCTCATCCAGCCTTCCAGCCCTAAGAAGCGCATACTGGAAGATTCGTCTCAAGCCCCAGGCCTGAGAGCCCTCTGCTCTTCGTGTGTTAAAGTGGAACTGATGGAACCGAGAGCCCTGTGGTCGACCGGGTGGGGACAGAGACAAACTGGGAAGAGAGCGGAGAACCGATTCGGGACACATTGCATCACAAAAACACAAGTTTGTTTATTTTTTTTTTATATCGAGCACAAGATTCTGCTGAACTCTTAGCAAAATCAATTGATACTTTGATTCAGCTTTGCTTTCTGGAAAAAAAACAAACAACAATCCGTCTTGTGTCCTGTCATTCGGAGAATTTAAAGGCGGAAAACCAGCCAGGCTGCTTAATCCCATCCGCCTTAGTTCGTGAAACCCAGGATCTGGGCAACCAGAGTTAAAGCAATCCCCTGCAATCCTCAGCCCCACAAAGACACTTTCCTGCCTACCCGGGGCCTCTTTCCAGTCAGGGAAAGTTGGCCTGAAAGCACCAGCTTAATTGGCGGTCTTTCTACACCTCTCGGCGCCTGTCACGGCAGAGAGAGTGTGATCCAGCGAAAGCATATGGTTTTGCTGCATCTCCCTGCATCTCTGCTCAGGCACACTCCAAATGAAGTTAAAATTACATAAGAAATTGAATTGCCATTTCTCTTCTGTCACTCGGTCTTTGGGACCCGATGCAAAAAAAAAAAAACCCACGTTTTATTCAGCCACCCCTCGAGTCCTTCAAATCTGTGCTTAACTGATTTCAAGTAATCACCCATTCATTAGTACCTGCTCCGCTCCAAATGACATCACTCAAAGTTCATGTTCCCTCTAAGAATTTTTTCACTGTACTGCTTAGGTCAGCAGAGGTTTGCCCCGCTGGCTGGCTCTGTCAACCCCAGGTCACTGCCACGGGTGATTTAGAAACTATGTCTTTTCTATTCCCTCACCCAAGATTCCCGAGGGGTCCCTCCCCTTGCCTCTCTGCGCCAAGAGGTGCTACTCGTTGCTTCTCCCTGTCTCGAAAGGTCAACTGCGGACGGCGGCAGCTTCTGGTTCTGGGGGAAGGCCAGATTCGTGGGTTTACAGGTTTGACCTTGAGTGACCTCAGCGGTGCTCATGCCCGAGTCCATCTTCTCCCAGGGAGCACTGTCTGATGAGAGACAGGAAGACACAACCTGGCGTACTCCTGGGGGGCTGATTTGTCACTTCCAACCCCCACCATGAAACCGAAGGGCGTGGAAGGACTCTTCCCAGAGAGCCCTGAGTCGGAGTCCTTCGTACACCCACTGCTGCTCTGGGCTTCATGGCACACGAACCCCTGCCCGCTCTCAAACCAAGTCCCTTGGCAAAGAAACTTCTGACAGACACCTCCGTGAGACAAACCAGGACTGACCCCGAGACTGTGTGGCCACTTTAGGTGGGAGCCTCGGGGGATGGGGTGGGGGGGACAGACAAGGTCCGTGGTCGGGGTTCCCGAGGGTGGACGAGGGGACCTGCCTTTGGCTCGTGCAGTGGAAGGTTCCAGGCACATGTGACATCCCTGTCCTCCTGAAATGGAAACGAGACGCCCCCACCCGCCACCTCCACGCTCTCACATTTCGCCCTAAATTTGGCCGTTTCCTCGTCTTGCTCCGTGCGAGCTGCTCTTTCCCAACACAGTTCCCTCCCTGCTCCCCCCCCCCCAAAGAAAAACAAAACACAGTCAGGGACCCCTGCGTCAGGAAGTCGCCTTCTGAATGGCAGAGGCAAGTGGGGCGCCCCTCCCTCCTCTTGCAGCCCTGGAGACCCAAGGACAGAGGCCCTCCTGGGAGCTCAGAGCCTGGGAAACCCCCCCCCCCCAACACACACACTGGGCCCTGAAGCTGGAGGGAGGCTTGGCCCAGGCTCCAGCTGGCGCTCCACTCTCGCCTGAGTGCTCGGAGCCCCGGAGACTCGGGGAGCATCTCCCGGGCAGGAGCAGGGCGTGGGGTGCACAGAGAAACCTGCTTGGGCTCCCCACCCTGAAGGGAAAGGTGCTCCTGGGCGCTTCATTCAAGGCTTCCTGAGGGTTGAAGTTCCACTGGAAGGGCAGGTGTGGCCTGGGAAGAGCTGAGGAGCGTGGGGACTGCAAGGGGCCAAGGGGCTCCCACACTGGGCAGAGCGCGGGGCCGCCATTCTCTGGTGAGGGGTGAGAAGCTGCAGAGAAGGAGATAGGAGGGGGTCTGTACGGACATCGGAGCAAGACAGGCACGGTGGGGGTTTAGCCAGGGGAAACGGCTGAGTCTCCACATTTGCCCCGTTGCCAAGCGTCTGACGGAACCCTGGGCTGGGGGAGGAGAGGGGAGGGGAGCACACAGGATGCCCGGTGATGCCCTCAACAGAAACAGGCTGAGGGGGGGACCCAGGGTAAAGTGGGCGTGCCCAGCTGGGCCCCCAGGGCTCAGCGCAGATGAAGCTGAGATGCCAGCCAGGGCGGGGCCGGGGCCGCAGAGGGGAGACCATCTTCTCCCCCAGAACCCTGGGCTAGTTCATTTGCTTGAGGAAAGGTCCCCGGCTCCCACCCACTCAGAGCAGTGCTGGTCTCCAGCCCCTCCAGCCGTGGGTACGAAGCCAGCCCACATGGCTGGCCAGCCAGCCACGGCAGCCTTGCCTCCCAGAAGCTTCTGAGAGCTCTGCAGAGACCACAGGAAGTCACCCTCCCATGCACAGTGGCATTAGAAGCCCCTGCCCCAACCTTCAGAGCCCATCTGGGTTCTGGGGGTCTTCACATCCTCCTTCTGCTCCTTCTCACTGTCCACAGGGGACTTCCACAGCACAGGGCCACCAAGAGGCAGCGGGCAGCCAGACCTTCAAGTCCTACCCTGCCCTTCCCCACACAGTGACTTGGAAGCACCTGCCATGAATCCTCCCTCCCGCTGCCTCGGTGGTCTCATCTGTCCCTTGGGAATAATCAGATGCTGACGTCCCAACTGGCTGAGAGGTGCAAGGACGGGTACACATCGGACCGCGGGAAAAACGCTGAGAGCTAGCGGCACCGTGCGTGGAGTTAGCCCTGGGAGGTGCCCTCCTACCCATGGTCACCCCGTGCTCACCCCGCCTGCCACCAGCCTGTGACCGCCTGACAGAGCCCATTCCACAGATCCCCTGCCTCCCCACCCGTTTCCTGCAGAGTCTGGGACAGAAGCCACAGGCAGAGAGACCCAGGCAGCAGTGGGGCGGTATTCACCCTGAAGTCTTCAGGCTTCCCAAAATGAATAAATAAAAGGACCCCTCCCCATCTGTGCAAAAAAAATCATAATAAATGAAGATTGAGGAGATAAAAGCTCTCTGCCAAGCATCTGGATTGTCGAGGCAAATTCCCGGGCACTGGCGAGCCACCCCAAGCCCCACCTTGTCTCAGAGAGAGAGAGAGAGCCTCCTCGTAAAACGGAGCTGTCGGGGCTGTGTGCAAGGCGCGCTCGTCTGCAGAAACACACTCGGAGCAACCTGAGCTTGCAAAGGCTGCCGGCAGCCCCAGCCTCACCCCACACTCCCACTCACGCTTGAGGGGGCTTGGCTGGCCCCTCAGCTGTGCAGCCCTGCCCCCTCCCCCAGGGGGTTGGTGCAGGGGGGCTTCCACTCTGCACACGCCAGGCAGGGGAACACCCTCCCCGACCCCCCCACACCACACTGCCCTTCCAGACTGACTCTCCACAGACACCTGCCTGCAGAGGCCCCCAAAGGGACCTCCCCAGATAAGCAATGCAAACCCAGTCCCCACCAACCAGCACCTCCCAAACCAGGCTTTCCTTTCCGATGGCTGCAACCGGAGCACTTTCCAAAGTCACAATGACATCAAAAGCCCCAGCTCTGGTGAAGGGTGTTTTTTTGTTTTGTTTTGTTTTGTTTTAAGTTGCAAGCTGAGCCCAGGTCTGCACCTGCTGGACCAACCCCCGGGGAAGCAGCAGAGCGATTCTCCCAGCAAAGAGCAACGGGGCTCCAGGACTCCCGGCTTGCCTTGGAGACCCTTCATGGGGAGGTGTGCGGAGACTGAACGTGTGGCCAGCACCTCGAAGGGGAAGCCCACTCACCTCGCTCATGTTGGCTTCTCACACGGCTGCTCCGGGATCGGCACTTGCTGGCTGGCTGCTGGCTGGCCCGGCACGCACAGCTCCACGGCTCAGGCTCTCTCCTCCCTTCCTGCCTTTGCTCTTAAAAGGGGCTGCGGGTGGCATCACGCCTCGCGGAAGCCAATGAGAGCCCTTCACCTGTGTGCGGGCTGCCTGCCGGAGCTGAGAGCGGCGAGGCCACCTAGTGGAGCCCAGGCGCGGGGCAGGCCGGGTGCCCTCCGCCCTCCAGCAGCCAGGGAAGAAAATGCTGGATTCTCTGGGGGAGCAAGGGGGAGGGCTGGGGTGGGGGCCAGGCCTCTGCTGCTAAACCAAACACTACGTGGATGTGCGTTAACATTCCATCGTGGGTACCAGAGCCTTATGCATCACCGTAAAGCCATGTTTCTTCCATAAGAAAGTAGCAATTAAGGTGCGTTTTTTTTTTAATTAGGACTCATTAATATCAATAATGTAGCACCGTAGCACTGTCTTCCCGTTGTTCATCGATTTGCTCGAGCGGGCACCAGTAACGTCTCACAACAAATTGTGAGACTTGTTGTTACTGTTTTGGGCATATCGAATATATCACAGGTAGCTTGCCAGGCTTTGCCGTGCAAGCAAGAGACTCTCGGTAGCTTGCCGGGCTCTCCAAGAGGGGCAGAGGAATCGAACCCGGGTTGACCGCGTGCAAGGCAAACGCCCTACCTGCTGTGCTATGGCTCCAGCCCCAGTAATATCTATTATTATGTTGTTGAATCACCGTGAGATACAGTTACAAAGCTTTCATGGTTGAGTTTTAGTCATACAGTGATCGAACACCCATCCCTCCACCAGTGCACGTTCTCCGCCACCAATGTCCCTAGTATCCCCCTCTTTCCCACCCTCCACATGCCTCCATGGCAGACAATTTCCCCCATACTCTCTACTTTGGGGCATGCATTATGGTTTTCAACAGATACTGAGAGGCTCTTAGGGTCTCAGCAGCCAGCCTGAGACGTTGACCAAAATCCTGGCCCCATGAAAGCAAGAGCCAGCCCTATTTACAAGGGGCCCAGGGGCTTGCTCCAGCACTCCCCACAAGAAGGCACTCTCGTTGGGGATGAGGGACCTAACAGTTACCATCTGCCTGAGCTGATACACCTTGCCCCTGAGCATCACTGGGTTAGATGCCCCGAAGCCAAAATAAGACTCGAATCACAGAAAACCACCCAAGTCAGTGACACGTCATCTGGGGTGTCACGGTCCACTCAGTGACGGGATTGAGAGCTCAGGGGCCTGCACTTGGGGAAGAAGAAGCCGGCACTGAGTGCCCCACCCTGGTTTCTGGGGAACCATGGTCTCCCGCTCCTCTCAGGGCCACGCTTCTGCCCTTGTGCCCACCTCCTGCTGCACCCCATCGCCTGCCCGCTGGTCCTTACTCCCCACGCAGCCAGGGGTCCCTGACAGCCACCCCCTGTGGGGTCACAGAGGATGGCCTTGGCTCTGCCCCAGGGGGAGGGATCACCCCCAGCCTGGGCTGCCCTGCCTGTCCACCCTGAGCCTCCTCTGGCCAGAGACTCCAAGGCCTTGATGAGTTTGCGTGGCCACAGCATGCGGCATCTCCTCCCCCCGGCCAAAGCCCCCACTCCCACGGCTCCCCCCACATGCCCACGGGGACCCGGCCTGGTCACAGGGCTGCACATGACAACTGTCCCCCAAAGAGAGGACGCACAGGCAGCTGTCCCTGGCCGTAGCCAGGTGAGAAATTAGGGTGACTGTGTCGGGTCCCCCCCACCCCCCCCGTGCCCAGCTCCTCCACGACCTTGTTCCTCCCCCCAGCCCCCATCCCTTGTGCCTGACCTCTGACCTTCAAAGACATCCTTCTTTGGCCTTGCTGTTCTCAGGGCCACCCTCCCCCCACCTCCTTGGCCACGACAAGCTTGCATTCCTGCATAGTCTTCCTCACTGCCAGAGAACAGCCTCCACGGTGGTTCTGGGGTACAGTCCTCAGAGCCTGGGTCTCTGCAGAACCTTGGAGCCACAGTCACTGGCCCCCGAGCTGCTCCCGGACAGGCAGAACCTCAGCGAGCCTCCTGCTGGGTCCCCAGGAGGAGCCTGGGAGACAAGCAGCGCCCCTGGGTGGATTGTGGGTCAGCGGCCCCCACTCTCCTCACTGGCCCAGGAGAGGACACTGGGGGGGGCCTCACTGTCCAGGAGAAGGACACGGCGAGGAGAGAAAGTGTCCCCCTGGGCTCCCAACAAGACAAAGGTGGGAGTAGGGATCGTTGCAGAAGATCCAAGGTAGAGCACACTTTTCACCCATCTTCACGCCTATGCACATATGTATAAGCACACACAGCATGTGGACTCATGCAGGCAGGCACATGCGGCTCCCAAACATCACACATACATGTAAACATGTGCATTGCACATGCATGCACACATCCTGCACCCATGCACCATACGTGCACGCTCATGCATCACACATAAACATCACCAACATACATGCAACACACGACCACACTCACCCGTACCATGCATGCACATGCATATGAGCACATACACCATGCACATACATTGCATTCATATGAACAGACGCATCACATTCATACAACATGCTCCCAAGTCCCATGCATAGTCATGCATGCAACCACACACACACATTACATTCATAGGAACACATGCATCGCATATACACAACACATGCCCATGCCTCACATATACTCACGTGCATCTCAGAGACATATGCGCACACACACACACACACACATGCCACACACATGCATGACACAGACCCCCACGTCCATGTACAACATTCCTCCTGCCTCCCTTTGGTCTCCCTCCCCGCCTCCCAGGGTCTGTGGACAGGCTGGCCCTTCTGTCCACCCTTATTTAAGCAGCTTCACTCCTTGGATCAGCCCAGCAGAAAGGGGGGTCCCCAGGCCCCCCATGCCCCGAGTCGCTGGCTTCCACTCACCTATGAGGAATCTTCCTCCTCCTTTGCAAATGCGGAGATAATTAGAAGCTCCCCCTGCCAGCCTAAGCAAAAAAAAAAAAAAAACACACATGCACTACGCATATGAGCTGGGGCTAAATTTCTCAGAACTTCGGGGGATTGGGATCTACAGCTTCCTCTCTTAGATTGGGGGGGACACTGCAGTCTTGCTGAATTAAAATGCAGACACATGATTCTAGCATTCATAAAAAAAAAAACACACAAAGAATGCCAAGAGATTCTTTCCATCTTGTGGGAAGTGTGCTTCCTCCGGGAGGTGCGGGTTGGGCTGGGGGACCCTCCTTGGGGGCTCTGCCTGTAGAGAAGCACTCGGGCGTCTGCTCAGGCCTGCCATCCACATCCTGGTGTGAGATTTCAGGGGTGTGGGGACTTACGGCAGAACCCCACCTCTCACTCTGCATCCTCTACTTGTGCCTGGGGGCGGGGCAGCTCCCACAGGTGGGCACTGCCCAGACCAAACCCTGGGCCTGGCAGACATCAGGACAGAGGCGGGTGGTAGATCAGGGCCAGACCCTTGAGCACAGTTTCTCCTCACCCCACTTCTGCCCTCTCTGCTCCCAGGTGGGCACTAGCTTCAGTCCCTGGGGGTGCCCACCTCCCACTCCTGACCAGTGAGCACTGGGCACTCATGTTTTAGCCATTGGCACGTTCCTTCGGAGAATCTCAAACAGTTCCTTCCTCCAGCCCAGGAGCGCTGTGTTGGCCCAAGGCTGGGAGTCCCTGGCGACAGCCGAGAAACCACAGCCTCATCCCAGCCCCGACAACTGGGCAGATTCTGCCAGAGCAAAGCCTCATTCTCACTGCACGTCTCCAGGCTTGCGCCTCTGCCAGAAGGTTCAGGAAAGAGGCTTTGACCTTCCCTAGGATCTGCTGGCCCCGCCACCATGCCCGAAACCTCCACCTGCGGCAGTCAAGCTACTCAAATAAAGATGGTACTGTCCCTCTGTCTGCATGCATCTATGAAAAGAAAACTCTCGCTTTTATTTTTTTTTCTTTTGGGGTCACACCCAGCAATACTCAGGGGTTCCTCCTGGCTCTGCACTCAGGAATTACTCTCCCTGGCGGTGCTTCGGGGATCATATGGGATGCCGGGGATCGAACCCATATGCAAGGCAAACACCCTCCCCGCTGTGCTTTCACTCCAGCCTTGAAAACTTTTAGATAGCTAGAGCTACTTGCCAAGGCCAACAGTAAGAATCGCTCCTCTGACAGACTGGAGCAACAGTACAGTGGATGAGGGGCTTGCCTTGTGCACCGTCAAGCCGCTTCAGTCCCCAGCATCCCAGGTGGTCCGTGGAGCACCCCCAGGGCTCATCCCTGGGAACAAGCCCTGAGCACTGCCAAGCCTGACCCCCAAAATGGGAAACAAATCTCCACCTTTGAAAATGAGGAGGGACTAGAGCCATAGCACAGCGGGGAGGGTCTTTGGGTCTTTGCCTTGCACACAACTGACCATGGTTCGATTCCCCACATCCCATATGGTCCCCTGAGCACTTCCAGGAGCAGGAGTCATTCCTGAGGGCAGAGCCAGGAGTCACCCCTGTGCATCACCGGGTGTGACCCAAAAAGCAAAGAGAGAAAGAAAGAAAGAAAGAAAGAAAGAAAGAAAGAAGAGAGAGAGAGAGAGAGAGAAAGAAAGAAAGAAAGAAAGAAAGAAAGAAAGAAAGAAAGAAAGAAAGAAAGAAAGAGGAGAAGGAAGGAAGGAAGGAAGGAAGGAAGGAAGGAAGGAAGGAAGGAAGGAGGAGAGGGAGGGAGGGAGGGAGGGAGGGAGGGAGGGAGGGAGGGAGAGAGGGAGGGAGGGAGAGACGAAGGAAGGAAGGGAGGAAGAAAGGAAGGGAGGGAGGGGGGGAAGGAAGGAAGGAAGGAAGGAAGGAAGGAAGGAAGGAAGGAAGGGAGGGAGGGAGGGAGGGAGGGAGAGAGGGAGGGAGAGAGGGAGGGAGAAAGAGAGAAAGAGAGAAAGAGAGAAGAAGAAAGAAAGAAAGAAAGAAAGAAAGAAAGAAAGAAAGAAAGAAAGAAAGAAAGAAAGAGGGGAAGGAAGGAAGGAGGGGAGGGAGGGAGGGAGGAAGGGAGGGAGGGAGGGAGGGAGGGAAGGAGGGAGGGAGGGAGGGAGAGAGGGAGGGAGGGAGGGAGGGACGAAGGAAGGAAGGGAGGAAGAAAGGGAGGGAGAGGGGGGAAGGAAGGAAGGAAGGAAGGAAGGAAGGAAGGAAGGAAGGAAGGAAGGAAGGAAGGAAGGGAGGGAGGGAGGGAGGGAGGGAGGGGAGAGAGAGAGAAAGAGAGAAAGAAAGAAAGAAAGAAAGAAAGAAAGAAAGAAAGAAAGAAAGAAAATGAGGAGGGGCTGGAGCGATAGCACAGCAGGTAGGGCGTTTGCCTTGCACACAGTCAACCCAGGTTTGATTCCCACATCCCATATGGTCCCCCAAGCACCTCCAGGAGTAATTCCTGAGTGCAGAGCCAGGAGTAATCCCTGTGCATTGCTGGGTGTGAACCAAAAAGAAAAAGAAAAATGAAGAAAGAGGAAGTCTCCAAGCCTCTCAGTGGCCAGATGCTTGTTTGTTGTTTTGTGGGATTGTGGGATTTAATGGCCACCCTCAGAGGTGTTGGGGTTCCAGGGCCCTCACCAGGTCAGCTGCGTGCACGGCGAGCCCCTTCTGCTCTGGACTCTCTCTCCAGCCCGGGCACGTTGAAGTCATTTTTTTTTTTTTTAAATCATGAAAATAGTTTCTGGCAAAACCTACCCATTTTACGCATGGTTGGTTGTGTTTGTTATCTTGAGGGGGTTAAGGATGGTGTTTAAGAGAGGAAAGTAGATGCTCATTAATGTTAAACCATTTTTGGAGGCGTTTTTTTTTTGGTTTTGTAAAGTAAATAAGGAAAAGAAAGATTAATTAGAGAAATATTTGGCAGGGGCTTAGCAAGCGCCTCTGCCTCTGCCCCACGGGGCTCACCTCTTGGCTGAGGCCCCTGGCTGGCCGTTCTGGGTGACGAGCGAGCACTGATGCCAGCAGCACTGCTGGAGAGCCTGTGCCCTGCGCCCCCTCCTGCCCCTCCTCCCCCTTTTCTTCCTTTTCCCTCTCTCTTCCTTCTCCTTCCATCAGTCTCTTCCTCCCTCCCCTCTCCTCCCTTCTCTCTCCCTTTCTCTTTCCCCATCTCGTTCTTAATCCTTCACTCTCTCCCCATCTTCCTCTCTCCCCACCTTGTTCCCTCTCTCCGTTCCCCCTTTCTGTCTCTCCATCTCCTCACCTGTCTCCCTCTCTCCCCTCCCCCTTCCCTCCCCCTTCCCTCTTTCTCTCCCTCTCTCTCCCTGTCTCTCTCCCTCTTCCTCTCTCTACCCACTTCTCTCTGTCTCTCTCTATCCCCTTCCCCCATTCCCTGTGCTGCAGTTCAGTCGCAGTCCTGGACGAGCCTCTGGCAGGGTGGCAGCGGCTGGGGGGGGCGGGGAAACCCATCTCCCCTCCCCCCCTCGTCCCCCTCCCTCCCTCGTCCTCCGCTCCCCTTAGGGCCCACAGGAGAGAGGAGGAGGCTGTCACCCTGCCTTGGCAGGCAGCCGCTGGGAGAAAGGGCCCTTGGGCACCGGTCTGAGAAGAGGCCAGGCAGCCCAAGCTGGTGTGGACCCGCCCATCAAACTGTCCAACCTTGGCAGTGTGAGGCCTGGAGCTTCTCCCCCGGGGCACTCCAGGTGAGCCCCCAGGTGCCTGTGTGCCCCCAGCAGGCCCTGTCCATAAGTTGAAGCCCACCCAGGGGAGCCTGCAGCAGCTCATGGGCGGTCCTGGCGGGGATCAGAGAAGGCAGTGGTCTGGTCATCTGCAGGGTGCTCCTGGGGGCTCCCGCCCTTAGTCAGGGGTCCCAGCCAGAGCAGCAGCATCTGTGAGAGAAGCACGCCCCCCACTTGCTCCCTGTCTGCAGGGGGACCCCCTGCCCATACCCCAAGGCCCTGCAGCAGTCCTTCCTTCATGTCCCTATGGGGGCCATCACAGGCCACTTCGGCAGGATGGTGGGGCAGTCCCTCTGATTAGGGTTAGGTTAGGGTTAAGTTTAAGTTATGGTTAAGGTCAGGTTAGGGTTAAGGTTAGTTTAGGGTTCGGTTTGGGTTAGGTTAGGGTTAAAGTTAGTTTAGGGTTCGGTTTGGGTTAGGTTAGGGTTAGGGTTAAGTTTTGGGTTAGGTAAGGGTTAAAATAGGGTTAGGGTTAGGTAAGCGTTAGGTAAGGGTTAAGGTTTGGGGTAGATTGGGATTAGGGTTAGGGTTAGGGTTAAGTTTTAGGTTAGGTTAGGGTTAGGTTTGGGGTTAGGAGAGGGTTAGGGTTAGGTTAGGGTTAGGTTAGTGTTAGGAGAGGGTTAGGGTTAGGTTAGTATTAGGTTAGTGTTAGGGTTAGGTTAGTGTTAGGGTTAGGATTAGGTTAGGGTTAGGAGAGGGTTAGGGTTAGGTTAGGATTAGGTTAGGGTTAGGGTTAGGTTAGTGTTAGGGTTAGGATTAGGTTAGGGTTAGGTTAGGGTTAGAGTTAGGTTTGGGGTTATGTTAGGTTTAGGTTAGGGTTATGTTTTGGGTTATTTTAGGGTTAGCTTAGTGTTAGGTTTGGGGTTAGGATAAGGTTAGAGTTAGGTTAGGGTTAGTGTAACTTGAGTTAGTTTAGGAATTAGGGTTAGGTTTAGGGTTTGGTTTTGATTTAGGGTTAGGGCTAGGGTTAGGATTAGGTAGGGTTAGGTGAAGGTTGGGGTTAGTTAGGGTTAGGGTTAGGGTTAGGGCTGGTTAGGGTTAGTGTTGGTTAGGGTTAGGGTAGGGTTAGTTCTGGTTGGGTTTGGTTTAGGGATCAGTTTGTTTTCAGGGTCTGATTTGTGTTTGAGTCGGGGCTCGGTTAGGGTTAGTTTTTTATTTATGGTTTGGGTTAGGCTTTTTACTTTGGTTCAGCCTTGTCTGTATCACCTTACTTTCCGAACACCACATAACTGCCTGAAAGGCATGTACCTCAAAGTCACTGTCAATGCCCCACAATGTGACTCCAGAATTGCATCTGATGGTCCCTCGGCATCCCGGGGAGGACCCACTGCCCAGGCTTCTTTTCCTGTTTCCTTAAGCATGTGACATTTAATTCTGCCTGATTCCACCTGACAGGGCCAGCCTTAAATATGAAGAAGACTCTGGCTCGGAGAATTGAAGTGATCCATCTGCCTATTTTGCCTTCATCTGTCTTAATAAATCCCCACAAACTCTGACTTCAGACAGAAAATCCTGACCCTGTTGTTGTGAGGGTTGAAATCTAAGAGGGGCAGGCAGAGCTGCAGCCCTCCTCCCCACCATGACTGGCTTCCTGGGCCCTTCTGGCTTCCGAGGCTCCACTCCTGGCCTTCCCTTCTGGCATCACCATACAAACCATTTTTGGCTGCCGTCCCTGTCCTAACTCTGGCCCTCTCACCTCTCTCTTCTGTCTTTCAAGGGTACCAGTGAGCACTGGGAGCCCCAGCAGTAACCCAAGAAAGTCCCCCCACTTTGAGCCTTCCATTTCATCACATCTGCACAGAACCTTTGGGGGCGTTTCAGAATGCATGCTCCTGCCCCCAGGGATTAGAATGTGGGGTCACTGGCCATCCTTCTGCTCACCACACTGTCCCCACACCACAAAGTGAAAGAGCAACTGAAGGATGCGAATCTGAGTGAAAATCAGCAAGGGTGAGAATGTGTGGCATATCTGAGCGCGCTCTCTCTGTCTCTCTCTCATCTGTTCTCTCTTCTCTATTCGTTGTCTTCTCTATTCTCTCTCCTCTCTCCCTCTCTCTCTCCAACACACACACACACACACACACACACACACACACACACACACACACACATAAACTCCACTAGCATAAAGCTCTGAGATGAGACATCCAGATTCTATTCAACAGCCCCTTCCTTCAACCCCTAGAAGCATGAAAACAAAAATATAATTGAATAAAGAAATGGGCTTACAACATGAATAATTCCTACAAAGGCCTGAGCAGACTTAGAGCTGGAGGGGGTGTGTGGGGGGGGGGGGGGAGAATGCGGGGGGAGGGGAGGGCTCTTCCAAAACACCAGAAGAATCTAGAACGCTAATGATCCGCTCTGAACATCAGCTCCAAGCAAAAAGTTTCCAGCAATTCTCACATCTCAAAAGTTCTCCCAGAGCATTTGACGGGTTGAGAATTGGATTCTCAGTTTTTAAAAATAAATTAAGTGGATTGTTTTTCCATAATGATGGGATCCGACACCCATAATTACAAAAGTAAAAGTCGGGCCGACATCTGCGGCTGCCGTGCTTTCTTTCAGCATCCCAGGATGGAGCCTTTTTTCATGTTTAATTCTATTACTCGCTGCTAAAACCGTCATTTTCAAGGAGCTCAGTGACTTCTATGAAGATAAAACCTTGAAGATCATTAAAGCCGGATGTTTAAGCCCTGATGATCTGAATACAAGAAAAATAGCTGCTTGATGGCAAAAAAAAAAAATCCACAAATGAAAGATATTCACAGGCAATCATTCTTTGGTATGGAATACCCCCAGTTATTACCGCAAAACGCAATTAATTCTAATAATGCCTTTCCATTTGCAGCTCGATAAATGGGTGAGCACTGGGCTTGCTTCAAAATAAATAACAAGACTTATCCCCCACCAAAAAAAAAAAAGGATTTTTTTTAAGATAAATATTTTTAAGTTGGGAAACCAGAAAATTTTTATATTGTTTTAATTACCAGCAGCTTTTAGTTTCACAAGAAATTTGGCTTTTTTCCCGCCTCAAATGCTGGGGGAAAGACAGCTCAGATAGAGAAGGGAACACCAAGTAAAGGGTGTTTGGAGGACCCACTCGGGTTGGGAGATGCTGGCCCATGTAGACTATAGATGGAACACAATGGCCTCTCAGTGCCTCTATTGAAAACTGCAATACCCAAAAGAAAAGAGAACAAAAGGGAATGCCCTGCCTCAGAGGCAGGGTGGGAGGGAGACTTGGATCATTGGTGGTAGAGAATGGGCACTGGTGGAGGGATGGGTACTCAGCACTGTACGACTGAAACGCAAGCATGAAAGTTTCTAAGTATGTAACTGTACCTCACGGTAATTCACTAATAATAACTAGATAGATAGATAGATAGATAGATAGAATAAATTATTTATTTTTCTCCCCCCCTTACCCAAAATAAATTATTTTTAGAAAAAGAAATTTGGCTTCTTCATTCTGAACAAATCCCCTTGAGGGAGGAGAGCTGGGTGTCTCCCACAGGAGCCAGTGAGGATCAGTCTCTTCATATTTGCGATTTGCAGGAAGGTAAATCCAGTGATTCTCTGGAGAGAGCCGATGTCTGCAGCGGAACTCCGTTTTCACCTGCCATCTTGGGTGCAAAGGTCAAGTGGACAGATGTCCCTGGTTTAGGCTTATTGGAGTCTCAACAACCAGCAACCATTTCTGGAGGGCATCAGCCTTAAAGAAGAACTGAGAGCCGGGAGCAATCTCTCTCTTTGAACCCAAGGACAAGAAAGCAAAGGTCCACCAGGAAACCTGGGACCAGGACCAGGGGGTTTCAAGGAGCCAGGAAACTCTCCCAGTCAGTTTCCCCCACCTCTTTCTTTGCAAACTGACCTCTCAGTAGTCCATGCCACGTGTGCATGGGAGGGAACGACCGTCTTCAAGTCCAAGTTCAAGAGTGTCGTGATGCCTGCCAGTGGGATCTCTGCATGTTCAGACTTGGCCAAAATAATTCCAACTTGGCTGGTACCCACCTGAACACATCAGCTCTGCACAGTGGATGTGGCCACGTGACAGAAGTGAGCCCCAAACCAGGCAGGGCCAAGTACCCTAAAGTGACAAAG
The DNA here is from genome assembly GCF_029834395.1 of Sorex fumeus. Taxonomy (NCBI): domain Eukaryota; kingdom Metazoa; phylum Chordata; class Mammalia; order Eulipotyphla; family Soricidae; genus Sorex; species Sorex fumeus. Next base: position 3,338,436 of record NW_026606098.1, on the reverse strand, counting down.
CCAACAGCTCATCAGCTATTTACAGCAAAAAGCTCCCACTTTAGTGGGGAGCTCAGGAATCCCCCTCACAATGATTAGATCTCCTAGTCCTAACCCCCTGGGGTCAAAACCACACTCAGAGAAAGGTCTTTGGTGCTGGAGCAATAGTATAGCAGGTAGGGCATTGGCCTTGCATGTGGCTAACCCGGTTTCGATCCCAGGCATCCCATAGGGTCCTCCAAGCACCGCCAGGAGTAATTCCTGAGTGCATGAGCCAGGAGTAACCCCTGGGTATCGCTGGGTGTTACCCCAAAAATTAAAGCGAAAAAGGAAAGGTCTTTGATACTTATGCAAGAGGATGATTGTTCCCTGGTCAGGACCACAGCCCACTCTACACGTGCTGGGCAGTGGTGGTCCAGGAAGTAAAACACAAAACACACAGGCCCTCACATCTCCCACGATGGCAAAGCAGCTTCCCCTTGCTTGGAACTTCTTGCATCAAATCCTGCTGGGAGACCCTGTGTTTGAGTCCAAATATCTGATACTCTCAGCGGTGGGTCTTGATACTCAAGATGGGTATCAAGATGATACAACAAGATGCAGATCAGAGCTGGCCCGAGGCAGGACACCTCGCCCCAGAGCCCCGAACCTCCCTGAACCACAGGTGGTTCATCCACATGAAAAACCTGTCAGCTGTCCACCCCCAGAGGGGAGGGGCAGCCACGTACCAGAGTGTCAGGGTTTCTTTCTTTCTTTTTTTTTTTTTTTGGAGGTACAGTGGTAGACTTATAAATTTTTATGCTTGGGTTTCAATTATACAATGATCAAATATCCATCCCTCCACCAGTGCTCATTTTCCACCACCATGGATCCCAATATCCCTCTCACCCCCATCCCACCCTCCCTCTGTGGCAGGGCATTCCCTTTTGTTCTCTCTCTCCTTTTGAGTGTTGTGGTCTGCAAAAGAGGCATTGAGTGGCAATCATGTTCAGTCCATAGTCTACTTTCAGCATGCTTCTCCCATCCTGGGAGGATCCTCCCAACACCCTTTATTTGGTGCTCCCTTCTCTATCGGAGCTGCCCTTTCCCCTAGAATGCCCGGCTGACCTCTAAGCCATGGAGTAATCCTCCTGGTGCTGATCTCGTCTATTCTTGGGTATTAATCTCCTATGTTGTTACTTTATGTCCTGCGTCGGGGTTTCTAAGTCAAAGAATTCCCCAGGGTACCAGCCCACATGTCAGCATGTTCCGATGCCCCTAGCACACAACAGAAGCTCCTGGCAAGAGGCAAGTTGAGCTCTGATGATGCAGGATATAAAACCAAAAATCGTTTCCGCACAGGAGCACGGCGCTTTGGCCAGAGCCTGGACACTAGCACACACATGCGGTTGTCGGGACAGGTTGGGAGGGCAGTGTCACACCATCTGTGAGGGCGCTGGGAAAGCAGATCGGAAGGGTAGCAGGAGCCGGGGTTCCCCAAGGAGCCTCAGGGCACCGTGGCCAGCTGTCCTCAGCTCCTGCAAGATGGGAAAGTAGCTCTATGCATGACTCATGGTGCTCCTAGGAGCACAAAACCACGTGGCTCTGCTCTCTTCCCCTCACCACTGCAGCCTGTGCTGAAAGAGGGGCAGGGGCGGAGGATGGCTTCCTGTGCGGTGGGCTCAGCCTGGCTGGAATCTACCCTACCAGAAATACCTTCTCTCTCCAGCACCCCGAGTCCCTGACCTGGCCCCCTGTCTCCAGATGCCCCCCCGCCGCCTTCTCGCCTTCCAACTGGCAGTGGTTCTGGGCAGACCCTGCCCAGCCGGGGAAGAGCCAGCCTTCTCCTTGGCACTTCTCTCTGGCAGTTAACTTTTAATTAGAAGGTTAAAAAAAAAAAAAGACGTTAATGATCAGTTAACCCATCTCCAGCTCTACGCTGACGAGGGAATTAATGTGTTTAAGAAAGGCCTCAATAATTACTTCTCGCCATTTCGCAGGGAGCTAAGACACCGCTATCAGCCTCCTCCTCTTCCTCCTCACCCCTGCCGGCTGCCAGGGAGAGCCTCACACCTCACCTGTTCACAGGGCGCCACTGGGCAGGCCTGGAGGGGAAGCCACACCCGCCTCAGGACAGGGCGCCACAGGCTGCTCACCCTGGAACCCGGCCCTGCTCCTCCTCTCCCTGTCCTCTTCCAAAACTGGCACCTGCTTTGTCCCCTCGTGACTTGGCCCCCAAATCCAAGGCAGGAGCATTCCTGCCATTCCCCCTCCACGTTTGGATGGTTTGGGGGAATTTCTCCCTGTCCCTCAACCAGCTGCCGTTCCGTGAAAAGTGCCTCCAGGTTGGAGGGACCGTACAGGGTCTTTGAACGCGCCGACCTGGGTTCAATCCCAGTATCCCGGATGGTCCCCAAGCCCACCAGGAGTGATTCCTGAGTGCAGAACCCTGAGCATCACCGGGTGTGGCCCAAAAACACACACAAAAAAGAAAAAAGCAACGTGTTCCCAGGCTGGAGAGACCGTATAGGGCTTAAAGCACTTGCCTTGCACGTGGCCAACCCTGGTTCCCTCCCTAGCACCACAAAGGGTCCCCTTGTGAGGGTAAAACCGATGCCACAACAAGCTGCACCTAATATTAAGCCTCAGCTAGGCCTCAGTTTCTGTTTCCCCAAAGCAGGACTTGCAGTTTCTGGTAGACTCCCAGTTGAGTAATTTGCTGAGATAAGAAATTGGGCAGCTGGGTATAAGGAATTGAGGGGGTGGGTCTGGCTGGTCACGAGGGATCAATGTACCCTCCTTAGAAACTGTTACTAACCATTGTCTAGTTGCTGACCACTGCTGTAATAGGGCCAATGCTAAAAATAGACCAGTATATAAATTGCTTCTTAACTCTGAACCCTATATAAACTGCTTGTGATTTGGAGTCGGGGTCCTTGTCAAGACTCCACTGCATTGGATGGATGAGACTCGAACCCTAGCTCGAACTAGCAATGGCTCGGGCTAATAATAAAGCTCCTTTGCTTTTGCATTATCGTGTGGTGCAGACTTGGTCTCTCCACAATTGGAGATCTGACACTCGGGCACAACACTGAGTATCGCCAAGAGTGACCCCTTGAGCACAGAGCCAGGAATCAGCCCTGAGCACCATTGGGAGGTGAACCAATGACCCATTCACCAACACAAAACAACCACCACAACAGAATGAGATGTGTTCTCCAGGTGTGGGTGAGGGTGCCCTTGCCACCTTGACCATATCCCATCACAGGGTAGAACTGGGAGGGTGTGGGGGCGGGGGTGGACACAGGGACATGAACTACTTACACTGAGTGCCGGGTCCTTTTTCCCTCCCAGGCCTCCGTGGGTCCTGTGATGCCTGGGCCTCTCCCTCCACTCCTTCAGGGGACGCTGAGCCCCTATGGCTCGTACTTGGTAAGAGGGAGCAACTCGCTGCCATAAGGGCATAAAGCAGCGGGTGGAGACTCAAAAGCTTTCAGCAGGTCAATTTCACCCAGCAGGAAGCGGGGGCAGCACCATGAAGCCTTGATAAAGTAGGACCAGCCGCCCAGTGGTGCCAACTGCCCTTCCCACCATCCATGCGGAAGACACCAGCCGGGGGCGGTGGGCACTGCGACATGCCATCGACTTTGCTTATATTTTTTAATAACTAAATGAATCTTATCACCGTCTGAACATTCCCTGATATTATTACGACTACATCTTATCAAAATATGAGCATTCCTCAATATTATTATCAACTGCAAAAAAAAATTTAGCATTTGAATTCTCTTCCCAAGGATTCGCTCATAAATATTGTATGGCTTCCAATCTGACTGCAGACGACACTGAATATTTTATGCATAATGGCGTTTGGAGTTTATAGCGGGGGGGGGAGGGAGGAAACATTTCTTGGGTACATACTCCCACACCGAATCGTTAGGTTAAAATGACAACTAACTGATCACTTTCTTTAATAGAAAAGGAGTGTGCTTTTATCCAGGCCTTATTCTGTAAATGAAACAACTTTTCTAATGACTGAGGATTGTTTATTCTGTCTTTTGAGTGAGATTGAGTTTGTTTATGGGCAGTGGGTGTCTGGGGGTACAGTTTCATGCCTCTTCAAAGTACATTTCTCCCTCATCCTCTCCCCTTCTCGCTCATTTGCTGGCTTTCTCTGTCTTTCTCTCTCTTTCCTGCTTATAAAATGAAGTTGTTATAATGCTTCACTCCCCAAATGCTTCTTTTAAAAATTTTTGCTCTGCCTAGACTCTCTTCAATTCTATATTCCCCCTTGAACACGTATCTCCTCTGCTTCTGTCTGTGTCTTTCTCTTTATATGCTTATTCTTTTTCACTTTTTTAATTTAATTGCCATGAGATACTGGAGAGATAGCACCACAGTTGGGCATTTGCCTTGCATACAGCCTGCCCGGCCGAGCCGGGTTCGATTCCTCTGCCCCTCTCAGAGAGCCTGCCAAGCTACCTAGAGTATCTCGCCCGCACGACAAAGCCTGGCAAAGCCTGGCAAGCTACCGGTGACGTATTCAACATGCCAAACACAGTAACAAGAAGTCTCACAATGGAGACGTTACTGGGCCCGCTCGAGCAAATTGATGAACAACGGGAGGACAGTGCAGTACAGTGTGCCATGATATACAGTTACAAAGTTCCTCTTGATTGGGTTTTGGTCGCACAATGCTCCAACACCCATCCTCTCACCAGTGCACATTTCCCACCACCAATGTCCCCAGTTTCCCTCCCCTCACCTCCTCAACCCTGCCTCTATGGCAGGTACTTTTTGCATTTTTCATATCTATTTATCTACGTATATATACATTTGTTGGGCTGGAGTGATAGCACAGTGGTAGGGTGTTTGCCTGGCCGAGCGAGGTTCAATTCCTCCATTCCTCTCGGAGAGCCCAGCGAGCTACCGAGAGTATCTCGCCCGCAGGACAAAGCCTGGCAAACTCCCCGTGACGTATTTGATATGCCAAACACAGTAACAACAAGTCTCATGATGGAGACGCATTACTGGGCCCTCTCGAGAAAATCGACAAACAACAGGAGGACCGTGACCGTGATCTATTTCTCTTTCTCTCTCTATCTCTCTCTCTCTCTCTCTGACTCTCTCTCTCTCTCACTTGCTCTCTGTCACTCTCCCTCTTTCTCTCTTTCCTTCTGGGCAATATTGAAGAAATATAAAAATAAAATCACGTTTATCCCTTTACCTCCTTGCAGTGCAGTTTACTTGCTTCCTCTCTCAAGCTTGTGTACTCTGTCAAATGTGTATGTTTTTCCTTCCTCCCACCATCCCTGCATCTTTCAAAGTTTCCTTCAATACAAACTATCATATATATACATATATCTATACATATATATACCTATTGCACATGAATTCAATTTCCCAACCACACCCCAGACAGGTTGTGCTGATAAAGCTCCTGACCAAGCGCCCCTGTCCCCCACGATGGAGTCTGATGCCCCCTCGTGCCTCTCCAGCCTAGAGCCCCCATTCCCCATTCCTGCATTCTGTTCCTCTGAGTCTGTGACACGCATCCCCCAGGCGGGGCTGGAGACAGTTCCTGTGCTCACACCCCACTCCCATCCCCTGGCCCTGCATCCGTGGGCCGTGTTGAACGAGAATGTTAAATATTTGATGCTGGGTCCTCACCTGTGAGATCAGCTTCTCCACTGACCCAGTGTCGGCGGAAGCTGAGCAGGGAGGGAAGTTTCCCCTCGTAATTAATAAATGGGGGGCCCGGGGCCTGTCCTGCAGAGACCCTGACTGCTCAGCACCTCCGAAGTCTCCTGTGCCCCATTCTGGCTGTAACCATGAACAAATGCCTTTCTGATGGCAACCCATCCCTCCAAATCTCTGTCTCCACCTTTTGTCATGCCCCAAAGGTTGAGGGTGGGGGGGAGTGCCCCCACAAGTATAGGGAGGAGACAGAGCAAGCTGCCTGTGGGGTCTGATCAGATGAAACGGTGGAACATCCTGGCTCTGGGGACGGGCTGGGAGTATGCTCCTATTCTCGTTTCCCGGGAGGCTGCGTGGAAGAGAAGCAGGACTAAGACTCTGGACACAATTGGGTTTCCTCTGTCCCTGGAGAGACACGAGCAGCCCACCACATACAGTGCTCGCCCTGGATGGGGTGCAGTTCTCCTGAGCCAGCTGGTCCGTGGGCTCAGCCACTGCTGGGCACATTAGCCTGGCACCACAGCATGGAGTGTCCATGCACTCTGGGCTCAGAGAAATCCACAGCTTGATAGCAAAGCGGGCAGAACAAGGTAAGAAGACAGATCTCCTTGTCCTAGTATAAGAATGCAAAACAGGGGCTGGAGCAATAGCACAGTAGGTAGGGCGTTTGCCTTGCATGCAGCTGACCCGGGGTCCATCCCCAGCATCCCATATGGTCCCCCCAGCACCTCCAGGAGTAATTCCTATGCACAGAGTCAGAAATAACCCCTGAGCATCACCGGGTGTGACCCAAAAGGGAAAAAAAAAAGAATGCAAAACAGTCAAACAAAATGCCATTATGCCAAAAGATGGTGGAATGCCTTTGGTGAGCCTTTCTGGATTTATCCTCCATTGGGAATATTCATCTCCACTGGAAAGATGAGACTGAGAACACGGGGCAGCTGAGAAACTGTCCAGTGAAGGTGGGCCAGGGTGCAGACACCAGAAAAATGAAGAACTTGGCTATGCAAAAGTATGTGGACGATCGTTCCACTGCACATGGACTTTATGGCTCAGCATCAGTCACATGATGGATGAAGTGCCTCTATCGAGTCCTCAGTGTTGGTGGTCAAGCCGAATGGTCCAGCCTTTTGGGAGACACAATGGACTTTCCACCAAAATTTAGAAATTGAGCTCCCATTTGACCCAGAACTACTACTCTGGAATATAACCTGAGGGCCCAAAATCACACAGTAGAAAAGCCACCTGCACCTCTATGTTTATTGCAGCACTATTCACAATAACCAGAATTTGGAAACAACCAGAGCGCCTGAGAATAGACAACTGTGTTGGAGAACATTGGGTTGTCCTTGCTCCTCTCACAGGGAGCTTAGGTTTATTGAGTTACTCCCACAACAGTGCCTCTGGGGCACACCCTATTTCATCAAGCACTAATAATCCCAAATTGCTTTTCTCTTTCCTTTATGTCATTTGCATGGTTTATTTAGCAATGTCCTTTTTGTATAGACACAAGAAGACAGTTCGTGTTATGCTTTGTAATATGGGAGTTAATTGACTCCAAAATAATATTTACTCCTGGGCATTTATATTTACTTGACTTAAGCCTCAGTTGCCCTTAGTTCCTAGTACTAAAAAAGCAAGGTCCCGATGAAGGGACTGGATGGGCCCAGGGCAAGCTGTGAGCTACGCTGGCATCGAAAGGAGACAAGCTAAATGCTCTAAGTATAATAAGTTAAGAGCATGGTCATGGACAAACTCTGTCATGACCCAAAAAGAAGTTACTGAATAAGGAACTTACTGGGGTTAGGAAAAACTAACCTGGCCTGTGAACTGCGGTCTGGAATATATAGTAAGATGTCCCCAAATAGAGCCAAACTTTAAGCATAATGTATCTCTTACTGTGTTCATACAAAATGACTAGAAATATTTTTTATTAGTGAATCACCATGAGGTATAGTTACAAACTTATAAACTTTTCGTGTTTGCATTTCAGTCATACAATGATTATTTACCCATCCGTCCACCAGTGCCCATTCTCCCTCACCAATGTTCCCAGTATCCTTCCCACCACCCCCACCCCGATGACTAGAAATATTATAAAAGGCCCTCCCATTGATCATCGATTTGCTCGAGCGGGCCCAGTAACGTCTCCATTGGAGACTTTGTTGTTACTGTGTCTGGCATATCCAATACTCTCGGTAGCTTGCCGGGCTCTCCGAGAGGGGTGGAGGAATCGAACTCGGGTCGGCCATGTTGGCTGCATGCAAGGCAGACGCCCTACCCACTGTGCTATCGCTCCAGCAAATCGAGAAATATTATAAGGAGTAAATTTATTATGATTGTTGAAATGGATTACTAGCTGAGGAAAGGAGAACGCATTACACCCTGGATGGAATCCTGCCCTTGAACAGATCTCCTAGTAATCTGGAGTGCTGAACCCTCAGATGAGATTTTGTCCTTGAGTTAATCTCCTAAAGGAGTAGCTTTACCTCTGTTTGTTGTTATGACAACAGCTGAAGACCTCCAGAACCAGCCACCACCATGCTGAGACCACTCTCCCCACACATGAAGGTACCGGCAGAGGAACAAAGGCACACGGGTCCTGGGGCTGAGATCTTCAAGCCTACTTGGATCGGGGCTGAGCATCCTCCACCCAGATCCTCCAAATTCCAGTAGGCGGGGATCACACCAATCAACTGGCCCCCTGGCACCGTGCAATCCCATCAACGGCCAAGACTCAGAGACTATAAAACCCAGCTCCCGGAAGCGCGCGGCCGCATTTGCGGCCACGCAACATCTTATCATCTCATTCCTACTTTGGATAAACTGGCAGGCTACCAAATGTAACCAGCCCACACGGCAGAGTTTGGCAAACTCCCCATGGCATACCCAATATGCCAAATACCAGTAACAATGAAGGGTCTCATTCTCCTAACTCCGAAAGAGCCTTGAATATGGCACTTTTTAAAAAAATCTCAGGGCTAGGACAAAGGAGACGTTACTGGGGCCTGCTCGAGGCAATCGATGAATAACAGGATGGTTGTGATTGTGATTGTGATTGTTGTTATGACAATGTTCAACCCTACCTATGTGTACCCCCACCCTTCATAATTCCTTTTTATAAGGGGAAAGAGGGAAGGGTGAGAACTGAGACTTTGGAGACTTTAGGACTTTGAGACTTTGAGGACGATGATGAGAACTGAGACTTTGGAGTCTTTGGGACTTTGAGGTCTTTGAGGACTAAAAAGAACTAGAAGAACCAGAAGAAAAGCTAGATGATGAGGATGACTAGAAGTAGAGGACTATGAGGCTACAACGAGACAAGGAAGAAAATATAACGAGGTAAAGGACTTTGGGATCTATGAGATGGAACTATGATGACTGGGACTACGACCAAAGCCAAAACTATGATGGCACCATAAGGGAAGAGACAAGACAACGCTGGGGAGGAGAAAGAAATAAACTGTCTACCGACCAGCCTGTAATTATCTCTCGGCAGAGTCTGACAAACTCCCCGTGGCGTACCCAATATGCCAAATACCAGTCACAAGGATGGGTCTCATTCTCCTAAAGAGCCTTGAATATAATCTCAGGGCTAGGATGAATGAGACGTTACTGGGGCCTGCTCGAGGCAATTGACGATTAACAGGATGATTTGTGAATTTGTGATTTTTGTGACTGACCAGCCTGGTGGGCCCAGTTTCTCCATTCCCCAGCCTGGTGGGCCCAGTTTCTCCTTTCCCCAGGTCCTTTGTCTGTCCGTCACCAAGCCCCCTACATGCCACTGCATTTTCTTTTGGAAACTTACACAACTGGATAAAGAAACTTTGGTACACCTACAGTAGAATACTATGCAACTGTTGGGGAAAATGGAGTCATGAAATTTGTTTATAAGTGGATGAACATGGAGAGTATCATGCTGACTGAAATGAATCAGAAAGAGAGGGACAAATATAGAATGACTGCATTCATTTGTGGGATATAAAAAAAAGTAACATGAGACTAATATCCAAGGCCATGGAAAACAGGGGCCAGGAGGACTGGTCAATTGTTGGTCGTTTGCCACAAGTATGGGGTGGGGGGGGGGTGGCGGGAAGGAGTTAAGCGAGGACAGTTAGGATAATGAGGGGACCATTATGACAACAATAGTTGGAAATGACCACTCTAGAAAAGAATTGAATGTTGAAAGTAGATAAAGGGATACGGGCTGAAGTGATAGCACAGCGGTAGGGCGTTTGCCTTACACGCAGCCAACATGGCCGACCTGAGTTCCATTCCTCTGCCCCTCTCGGAGAGCCCGGCAAGCTACCAAGAGTATCTCGCCCGCACGGCAGAGCCTGGCAAGCTCCCCGTGACGTATTCGATATGCCAAACACAGTAACAACAAAGTCTCCAATGGAGACGTTACTGGGCCCGCTCGAGCAAATCGATGAACAACGGGAGGGCCTTTACCTTTTTTAACCTCTCAGTATCTTTATTGTAAACCATAATGCCCAAAAGGAAAGAGGGGGAGGGGGAGGGGAGGAGGAGGTGCGAGAGGGAGGGGGGAGAGAGAGAGAGACAGACAGACAGACAGAAGGGGAGAGGGAGGGAGGGAAGGAGGGAGGAAGGGAGGGAGGGAGGGAAAGACGGCGAGAGAGCAGAAGAGAAGGGAGAGAGAGGGAGAAGGAGAGAGAGCGAGAGATCAGAAGAGAGGGGAGAGAGAGAGGGAGGGATGTAGAGGGAGAGGGAGAGAGAGATAGGAAAATACTACCATAGATGCGGGGGGGGAGAGGGAAACTGGGGGCTTTGGTGGTGGGAAATGTGCACTAGTAACGGGATGGGTGTTGGTATATTGTATGACTGAAACCTAATCATGAACAACCTTGGTGGATCTCACAGTGATTTAATAAGAAAAAAAAATTTTTTAAATCACATGCTGCTTCCTACCATTGTCTTATTGCTAGAATAATTGGTTCTTGCCATTTATCCTAGAGCTATCCGAAATGTTTTGTGGAGAGTGTTCATCAAAAGAAGGCAGATTCAAACTTTTTTGGGGTGGTCATTGAGATAATTGGGGAAGTTTTATGTTAAGAGTCAACTTTTATATTTTCCAGAAAGAGAAAACTCTCCAGAAAGGAACCCAAGTCGAATAAAATAAGCATTTCCAAGTCTCCTCCAGATTTGGAATCTCGCCCAGCTTTTCATAAAACGGAGATGAGAAATGGAAGCTTTAAAGGGAGCACAGAGCAGTCGCTGTCTTTGTGGGATTCTCAAACCTCAGGTCTTGAGGGCCCATATCAGGTCAGCTACCAGAAAGCCCAGACCAAGAAAAGCAGGAAATTGCACTTTTATGAGGTAGAAACTGGGCTAAGTTTTATTATTATAAAGTAGGAAACTCCTCAGGGCCAGTGGGTTGGTTGTAAGTCTGGCTCTCTTAAATATTTAGGACTTTGCCTCTTTGGAATGAAAGTCAGGGCAGCTTAAATTTTAATGCTGTTAGAGCTCTCTGATCCCAGCTGGCTCTGCCAGGCCCCAGATTGAGGGTGGATGAGGAGAAAAGTTCGCTGGGAGAGTCACGGTGCTTTAACAAGGCCTGCGGCTGGTCATCAGAAGCTCCTTGGGTCTCCCCACTGGGGAGGGATGTCAGGGCCCGGATGACCACAGGTGGACCTTATGCCCTCGCTTCTCACCAACCTGCCGTCCTCTGTTCTCTGGGACGTGTCCGTTTATAGCCATCTTCACTGTCTAAAGATGGGTATTTGATCGTCGTATAATTGAAACCCAAGCACAAAATTTGTAAGTCTACAACTGTACCTCATAGTGTCTCACTAATAAAAATGTTTTTAAAAAATAAATAAAGTAGGTGTCCCTGCAACCCCCATGGGAAGCCTGTGGAGCTGGCAGCTGTGTTCCTTATCTTCCCTGTGCCGTGAATTCAAAAAGTGGGTGCACAACACATGCATTTGGTGGCCGAGAACCACCTCCCAGCCTCCCTAGCAGAAGAACAAAGAGACCAGGACCACAGAGCGATGGTCAAAATAGTCCATGTGATGCAGAGCTTCTCACATACTTATAGCACATCTGAGGGGGTTCAAGATTCAGGACTTCACATAGGTCTGATTGATCATTTACAGAGGTAAAGCGTTTCGGTGGAGGCAATTCTCCTGGGAGGGGATGAACTCAAGGTAACGCTTTGTATCCCAGGGACATCTATATTGCTCTTCTCTATCCCTTGCGACTAGTAAATATTAAACAATTAAGTTTACTTCTTACTAAATACTTGCAGTTGTTTGGATAAACACAGTAAGAGATATCAATTCCAAAACTTAGTTACCTGGACTCCGAGGGCAAGCCCATTGGGCTTTACCATAAGTCCCAGACTAGGTCCTCAGGCCAGTTCAGCTTGTTCTTTCCCATGGGGGTCCTGTCTCTTAAGTCATAACAGCTGGAATCAAAACCATGCTTTTATGCTTTCCAGACTGTCCCATTTCAATACCAGGGCAGCTTCACCACTCACCCCGGGTACATCCCAGTCCCACAGCGGCACCTTTCTTTTGGGGTGTTAGGAACTGCAGCAACTGAAGCCTGAGTCAAGTAATTATGACCAATGCCCAGGAGTAGATATATTTCAGAGTCAACCAACTCCCAAATATCAGGAACGGAGCAATAATGGTCTTTCTGTGTTTAGGCGGCAATGAACATTGCTCTATAGTAAAATATGGAAAGACTATAGCGGAACTAGAAAAGCAGGTAATTCACTACAGATAATAAGTCCAGTATCACCTACATAACCAAGCCTGACTTGGGGAATTATAAAGCACAAAGGAAAGGTTAAAGACAAACTTCCAGGATTAGGGGTGATGGCAAGGGCACTTAAGTTTCTCTGGGTGGAGGAATATGGGCAATTTACTGATGAAGCCTGAAGCACGTAAGGTTAATATCCACCACTGTGCTGGGTGAATGAATGCCCGCCAAGCAGATGTCTTTGCGCCAGGACATTGGCGACTGGATAATAGGTCTCCAGTCTACTTGACTCCGATTTTAGCAATGGGCTGAGCTAGAACTCTGCTTTCCTACAGTCAACTTATCCAGCCAGCTTTTCTCCAGCCAGCAGCTGGAGCTAGAAAGATCTAAAAATGAATGTAGGCTCGCGTGAGAATGCAAAGATCACCTCAGAGCCTGCCTCTCCAAAGCTATTTCTCTGGGGGGAGGGACAAGTGCTGGGACTTGTTCGCGCCTAAGCACAATCTGGAAAAAGAGACGGCTTGAATTAGCAGCTTAGGAAGGAAAGCAAAGAGGTGGCGACTTGGGATCCCGGGATGCAGGCGCAGATGGAGACAGATTCTCTGATTTCACCCCCTACACGGTTCCAAGTTTCCTTTTCCCCAAACAATGAGGGGGGGGGCACAGTTCTTACAGAGAGAGATGCCCAGACACCAAGTGGAAAAAGGTTTTCTCTGCAAGATCAGCTCAAACTGGAACAGGGGTGGGAAGGGGAGTGGGTGATGCGGGAATGACTGACCACTAGAGTGTCTGCCTTGGGTTCCCAGGCCCGACCTGTGAGGGGACTTGGCTCAGACTGAAACAGGTGAATGGAGCACTTGGCGGGAAGGGTTGCGGGTGTTGCCACACCCAGAAGTGCTCAGGGGATACTTCTGCCTCTGACCTCAGGAATCATCCCTGGGGGTGCTCAGGGGACCATATGGGATGCCGGGGATTGAACCTGGTTGGCTGCGGGCAAAGCGGGTATTCTGTACTCCCTGGATCCGACTTCGGATATCCTATACAGGCTATTTCCTGGACTCTCTCTGGCCTGGAACCCAGCACTTTCTGGTCGCGTCATAGGCATGTCTGGGTGTCTGTTCCCATAATGCTCACTTCCTGCACCCCTTTGCAGCTGAAGAGCAGAAATGAAGACCTGGGGGTGCAAACACCCCTCTATTATTTATGATGATGTGATAATTTCTCTCCTCTGTGTCTTAGTCAAGGCATCTGGTCTCATTTGCCCCCAAAAGACTAGTCTCTCATGCCAGCACCCCTTAGCACACAGGATTAGTCACGCATGGGTTCATCTGCATGATCTGTGATGCCACTAGTAATTTCTAACTCCCATGACAGCCATCCACCCCAGGCACAGCATCTGCCAGAGGGCAGGTGCTTATTAGATGTGAATTAAATACAGGAGAGAAAATCTTACGCCGAGAAGGAAATGCACAAGGGCAACATGGTTGGACTCTGCCAGGCCCCATTTTCCTGGTGTGAAGAGCAGAAATGTAAGCGAGGGAAGATATAGCTCAGGGAAAAGCAAAAGATCTCTGTTCTGCTCAAATTAAGGCAGATGTGGCAATTTCGCACGATAAAGTTCATCGAATGGGCACCTTTGACCTATGTCCAGCAGGGTTGGCTGCAAAGATTGACACAGGCGGGGCTGGAGCGATAGCACAGCGGGTAGGGTGCTTGCCTTGCATGTGGTCGACCCGGGTTCGATTCTCAGCATCCCATATGGTCCCCCGAGCACCGCAGGAGGAGTAATTCCTGAGTACAGAGCCAGGAGTAACCCCTGTGCATCGCCGGGTGTGACCCAAAAAGAAAAAAAAAAGATTGACACAGGCAGGCAGACTCGGTGGCTTGTCCAGGGTGTAACACACCCTCATCCCCAAGCAAGGGGTTAAGCAGGCCGTTTTCTGAGCGTGATTCCTATCCTGAGTCCTGACTCCCTGACTCCAGGCACAGAAGCCAATTTAACAGGTACATTAAGAGCGGTTCACAGGTACACTGAGAGCAAAGACTGGGATATTTCCACAGCTGTGGCCAGCAGAGTAATAAACTCTCAGCCAACACTTGTAATGAAGAGCACTGAGTCAGGGTAATCTATCCAAGTCTCCCAGGCACACATCTGCAGCCCTGATTGTCTAAACAACCTAAACTTGTTTTACCCCAGGGCTTATCCCCACTCTCAGGGTTATTCAGAAGGGGGTGATTTGCCACAGTCAGAGAAGTCATTGTCATAATTACTTCCTATTATATCCTTAATTAAAAACACTTTCGTGTTTAAATCTATTTTAAAAGTAGTCATGGGGGCTTCCACAACAAAACTATTTTTCTTCTTTTTTTTTAAGTAAAAGTAAAGTAAGTAAAGGCCCTCCCGTTGATCATCGATTTGCTCAAGCGGGCCCAGTAACGTCTCCATTGGAGACTTTGTTGTTACTGTGTGTGGCATATCGAATACGTCACGGGGGGCTTGCCAGGCTCTGCCGTGTGGGCAAGATACTCTCGGTAGCTTGCCGGGCTCTCTGAGAGGGGCGGAGGAATCGAACTCAGGTCGGCCATGTTGGCTGCGTGCAAGGCAAACGCCCTACCGCTGTGCTATCGCTCCAGCCCTTTTTTAAATGGTCCACAAAAACTTATTACACTCCATTTTTCAACACCAATCCTACCACCATTATACCTCCCCACCACCATTATTTCCAATTTTCTCATCACCACCCAAGCCTGCCCCAAAAGCAGATGCTAAATAATTTATTTTGTGTTGCTTGTTAAGAGTAATGCACTAAAAATAGTCAAAAAGGTTTCCTTAGAGGAAAGTGTGTAAAAATTGTTGTATTTCACCTTGGAGCCATTAAGCCCTTCTGTAAGAGATCACTAACATGTTGTTATAGGTTGAGCCTTAGATAGATAGATAGATAGATAGATAGAGAGAGAGATTTTTTTTTATCAAGATCGGTTACCTTCAACTTTACCCCCATCAGCTACTTTTGGTATATCAGTAGCATAAAGTTTGAGATGTTGCTCTAGGAATTCTAAAATTTTAAATAGGGTGTGAAAGCTGGAGTCCAATTGTTTTTAACTGGATGGTGATTTGGGGGTCCAGAGGCATCTCTGCAGCATGTTGCTCTCTTCCAAGATTTATTAGTGAGACTCTGGATCATGGCCATTAATGAGCTTATGAGGAAGGCAGAGACAGTTTCTGGGCATGACCCCCAGGAACCCTGAAGGGTGGGGAGGTGTGGGGAGGGTCCCTTCCCGACTCCCTGCAAGCCTGAAGGTTTCAGTCACGAGCCCCGCATACGTAGGTTTCTCAGAAGATTCATTCTCCTGCGTGAGGGGCTCATCCCAAGCCTGTGAAGGTCAGCCGTGAGCATGGCAGCGACTGGGTTCTAGAATTTGCAGCTGCCAGGGTTCTGTTGAGGTAGGTGAGGGACTCGCCTGCTCTCCCTCAGAGGTTTCCCCGATGAAGTCCGTCTGGCTCAGGTGAGGCGGCGTCTCTGCAGTGTGTTGCTCTCTTCCAAGATTTATTTGTGAGTCTCCAAGGTCTATTTTTCAATGTGGGCTGGACTGAACAGTTGTCCAGATTTGATGTAAGAGACACTCAGCTTCACCAATCACTGGGGACATGCGGACCAAAATGGCAACTCAATGCCACTCGCACCAGTAGAATGACTCTTTTGACCTCCTTTTTAAAATTAAGTGGTGAGGAGGTGGAAAATCAAAGCCTCCGGGGACGAGGAGGCAATCGGAACAGCCACGGTGGCCCAGAGAGTGGACTCCTCAGATGTTGCAGGAAATCTTGTTACCACATGAATGAAGCTGTGTGAAATAAGAGTCACAGAAGGACAGAAACATGTCCTTCTGTGTACAATGAGGTCCCTACAGGAATCAAACGCATAGAGAAAAGGAAGCACAAGGGGTGGGAGAAGAAAGGGGGTGTGATTATGAGGCAGACTTTTTATTCAGAAATGGGCAGGAGAGATAGCACAGTGAGTAGGGCATTTCCCTTGCACAGGGCCGACCTGGGTTTGATCCCCAGCATCCCATATGGTCCCCCAGGCATCACAAGGAGTAATTCCTGAGAGCAGAGTCAGGATAATCTCTGAGCATCACTGGATATGACCCAAAAAGGAAAAAAAAAAGAAGAAGAAATATTTTAAAGTTATAGAATCAATGGTAGCCATGTTTGGACCCCATCACAAATGCATTTAATGTTGCTTAAAAATTAATGCATTGGTAAATTGCATATTTCACATATTTTACCACAATAAAATTAATTTCTTAAAGCAACCTGTGCACCTGCCCTCGGGGTGATGCTATTTTATTTTTGTAAATTTTATTTTACATACATAACCACAAACACATAAAGTGTCATATGCACAAAATTATTGTTCAGGCCTGGTTTATAATGGCAAAATATTGGAGGACATCTAAATGACCACATGAGAGTACAAGTTAAATAAATTATCATTCCAAGGATACAGTGGAAAATTTTTCTGCTGTAAAAATGAATTGAGATGCTTTTTGCAAGTTTATATGGAAAGTTTCCCAAGATAAATAATGGAGTAGAAAAAAAAACCAAGGGGCAGAGCAATGTGAATAATATGGAAGGATTTGGTTTAAAAATGGGAGAATATGTTCTTAAACTCTTTATATGCATGATATTCTCTTGGAAATATGGACAAGAAACTAATACATACTGTGAAGAGGGGAGATGGGGCAGGAGAAGGAGGGAGGCTTTTCCCACCCCCTGTTAAAATTTTTCCAGGTAAACTTTTCTTCTGAGAACTATGTTTATTGGTAAAGACCAATAGAAACTATCTTTAAAAAAAGGTGGGGGTGGTGGAGCTATTTCAAAAACAATAAAAATTATGAGGAATTTTTACTAGCTTGAACACCAGATGGTGGTCAGTTAACTCGGATGTCATGCATTCATTTCCTGGAGCTGCTACAGCAAATTTCCACAAAATAGATATTCCATAAAAGCAAAGGCAAACATCTGAAATGAATAATGTTGCATGCAAGGTCATTTTCTCCCCCTCTGAAGACTCCTGTTGGGACATGTTCTAGTCTCTCTCTTTTATTTTTTTTTTCACTTTGGGAGCTTTGATTGACAGTGCCATAAAGGATATGGTTTCATGCAAAAAAAAAATGTTCTAACACCTCCCCCTCCCCCAGAGTGTCTTCAACCCTCCACCATTCCCTCAAGGTCGGTCTTGCATATCACTCCTGCCTCCCTCCCCTGCCATAATAAGATCAATTCTGTACCCCAGTTCTCTTTTAGATTCTGGTAGTAGTGGTGGTCCCATCTGCTCCGAGGCCTGTGGATTCCTTCCTTCATGTTCCTCCTCTATCTTCACCTGGGCTTCTCCCTGAGTCTATGTCTCTTGATCAGAATGTCCCCTTTAGACAGACATAGAAGGACTGCACTCATTTGGGGAATATAAAGTAACAGAAAGGGAGACTAACAATAGTATAAATAAGCACCAGGAGGATCACTCCATGGCTTGGAGGCCAGCCTCACACGCTGGGGGAAAGGCAGCTCAGATAGAGAAGGGAACGCCAAGTAAAGGGTGCTTGGAGGGCCTGCTCAGGATGGGAGATGCGTGCTAAAAGTAGACTATAGATCAAACATGATGGCCACTCAATACCTCTATTGCAAACCACAACATCCAAAATGAGAGAGAGAGAGAGAGAGAGAGAGAGATAGTATGTAAAAGGGAATGCCCTGCCACAGAAGCAGGGCAGAGTGGGGGGGGGGGATGAGGTAGAGGTGGGGGAGGTACACTGGGATCATTGGTGGTGGAGAATGGATACTGGTGGAGGGATGGGTACTCAAACATTGCATGACTGAAACGTAACCACGGATGTTTGTAAGTCTGTAACTGTACCTCACAGGAATCCATTACAAAAAATAAATTTTAAAAAAAGTCCCCTTTATGTAAGAATCAGACTTAGGGTTCATCTTCATGACCACTTCTAACCTTGACATACTTGCCAATACCCTACTTCCAAATAAGGTCACACCCAAAGGTCCCAGATGGGGGCTGAAACGATAGTACAGCAGGTAGGGAGTTTGTCTTGCACTCAGCTGACCCGGGTTCGATTCCCAGCATTCCATATGGTTCCCCGAGCGCTGCCAGGAGTAATTCCTGCGTGCAAAGCCAGGAGTAACCCTTGTGCATCGCTGGGTGTGACCCCCAAAAGAAAGCCAAAAAAAAAAAAAAGGAAGCAATGGTCCCAGATGGACATTAATTTTTTGGAAGAAAACTAAAAGTCCCAGACCAGGTTCAAACCATTATGCTGGTGTTTCCATGTGTTAACAAGGACTTTTTAAAAATAAGACATGATAAGACATGTATCACATGTACACAGCCATGAGAGTACCCAGGAAGGAGTAACTCAAAAGAGTCAGAATTTGGGCTTAAGTAACATCTTAACAATGAATTATCATTCAGTTTTAGAGAAGTTATGAGGCAAAAAGGAAGAGCTAAGCTTCTAGAATAGTAAACGGTGAGAAGTTTAAAAGATGGGGGAAGAGTAAACCCGGTTAGTAAGATTTGTTCTGTAGATTCCTCCGGAAGTGACCGGACTGAGAATCCTCTTGGCTGATTCCCTTCTGTGCTTCCTGGTAGAAAAGAGAGGACATATCTCTGTCCTCTTGAGACAGGTATGGGAGGGACAGGAAGCATTTTGTTGTATCTGCTTCTTAGTTGCCTTCAGCTCAAACTAAGTGATATGTATGCCCCCACAAAGTAAACAAAGTCAACCTTTCCCCCAGAGACAAAACAGTGGCAATGAGAGAGTAAGCCAAATTTTCCAGTCAATTAAAGGCGTTTTCTACATGAAGGAGTTTGAAGCTTACTTCATTGTCAGATTGTTCCCTGTCGTCTCCTTGATGGAAGGACCTTTTTTCTGAGCCCCTTCCAAGAGATCCTACTGCCTTGCTCCCCCCTGGGGAAGGCTGGGGTAGAGATGACCCAAAGGAGCATCTGATGGGGCCAACACAAGAACTGCTGGTCCTTGTGGTCATTGCTGGTTGCTCCTGTTGATCTGTCTGTGATGGTATTGCCCACCCGCTTCGCTTATTCCTATTCCATCAGTTCCCTTGGGGACTACGTTGGCAGCTGAGCTAAGCTAACCTGCTTAGTTAGAGAATAATCACACTTTAATAACCTGCACAGGGTATTGACTCGTTGTTAACTCAAGTGCCAACTGCTGATCCCAGACAGGAGTCCGGTTCACAGACATTCCCATGTCCCTAAGATGCAGACAGTATTTCTCTGGCTGGAAGAACAGTTGTGTTTTCTACTCCTGATGGTGATCTCTGGGTGATGAACTGAGCTGTTCTATATGGCAGCGCTGAGGAGTTTAACTGGACTTGCCTGCATTCACCCTCCACTTGTTCTGTTTCTGGGGTCTGCTGCTGATGCACAAGGGCCCCTGCCTTGATTCAGCCCCCATACCTGCATCTCATGGTACTCTCCAGCCTCTTGCAAGTGGTGAAAGATGGAGATGATGGTGGCCGAGAAGCAGGCCATGGGGTTGAGTCACCTGCATTCAGATATCATACATGTCGCTCCCCAGCAGGCATGGAAGCTGTCTCCGAGCAGGTGACACCAACTCGGGATCAGAGGAATGTGAAGAAGTGTGGTCAGTGCTCAAGGAAGGGCATTAGCTGATAACAAGATTGCTGAGATGGACACCGAATTTCACATATGGGGTTGGCAAGGCAGGCCAGGAGGGCAACGGGATAGTACCCAGGTGTGTCTGTATGTTGAGGTGAGGTAGGTTTAGGGGTTCTGAAAGAAGTCAGAATCATTAAGTAGAACCAAATTGAGTTTATAAAAGTTCCTTAGTATAATAAGGAGATACTGGAGCATTAGGGCAAGGGGGAAATCAATAAATATGATCTGACTTACATCATTTGGCTCTCCTTGCTAGTCAGAGGGTTGTGTACACACCAGTGTACACACGGTAGAGTCAAAACAGGGAGACCAAAGACATGGCCAGGAAGGTCTCCACATAGAGGTGGTGGGTGGGAGCTGGAGGCGATGGGGAGGTGAGTGGGTGGGATGGGAAACGCAATATGGGTACAGAGCTGATAGAACTTGCCGACACATTTGACAATAGAGAGAGAAGACTCAGTACTTACTTCCTGTGGTTTGTTTGTTCATTCGCTAATGGGGAGAGGGTCAAAAATTCTGTCCAGGGTTTTTGTTTGTGTTCTAAATAGAGTTGGAAAGACGGAGGCAGCATATGTATGAGGCTTAGGAAACGGGGGAAGACATCAGGCCTGGAGATAAATTTGGAAGTCATCAGCATATAGATGATATTTTGAGTTATGGGACCATAACAAATCACTTCGGATGAAAGAGTAAAAAGAGAAGGGGGGGGGGGAAGGCCATGGATCAATGGTTTTCTAACATGTTTACCAGGTTTTTAAGGCAATTTTAAGAAGACTGAAAATAAAGAAAATGAAATAACATGGGAAGCAACAAAAAGGTTATTCTGAAAGAAATAACAAGTCTCTGGAATCAAATTCTGCTGGAAGAACCACTGAGAGATCCCACGGGACCCCCCTGAGTCGTGACAAGATGACGGTCATCATCAGTGACCTGGACCCAAGCTGATGGCCTGCCATGGTGAGGAGAAAGCTGGACTAGACTGAGAGAGAATGGGAGTGGGGGTCTTCAGGGGCTCCTTCCCTACAGGGCCCCGAAGATACCAAGCTCAACAAGCATCCAGGTAGATGGCCACCCCTTACCAGTCACATCTCCCATGCACCTGGACAAAGTGGCCACACTGGAGGTGGCTACAGAGAGAAGTAATCATTCACCCTTCACTCTGAGCTCTGCTTCACCCGAGAAGAGGGTATCACCAGCGTCATTTGACCAGGATGCAGTAACTCATCGTACTTGGTGGTGTGGGATTGGACCACACCCAGCAGTGATCAGAGATCACTCCGGGATCATTCCTGCCGAAGATCAGATGACGATAAGAGGGGAACAAACTGCGATCAGCCAGTGTGCAAGGCAAGCGCCTCAGGCCCTATCCTAGGTCTCTCTAGCCCATTCATTTTAAAAATATAATTAAACAGTACATATTTCTCTGTTAAAGTCATTGCAAAGAGGTAAGTGTTTGTTCTAAACCAGAAGAAAATGTGTGACCAAGAAATCTACGGAAGCCTGAGGCCTGCGGTGTGAAGTGGGGCCTGAAGCACAGGTTGGTGGGGGAGGGGGGGCAGGGGGCGGTGGCATGAGGGGGAGGAGGAGGGGGGGAGGGAGAAGGAAGGGGAGGGAGAAGAGGAGGAGGGGGAGGAGGAGGGGGATGGAGAAGGGGAGGGAAAGGAGGAGGAGGGGGAGGAGGACGACAAGGAAGAGGAGGGAGAGGAGGAGAAGAAGGAGGAGGGGGAGGAAGAAAAAGAGGAAGAGGGGAAGGAAGAGAAGAAGGAGGAGGGGGAGGAGGGGAAGGAGGAAGAGAGGAGGGGGAGGAGGAGGAAGAGGAGGAGGAGAAGGAAGAGGTGGAGGAGGGAAGGAAGAGGAGGAGGAGAGGAAGGAGGGTGAGGAGGAGGAGAGGGAGGAGGGGGAGGGGGAGGAAAACGAAGGGAGGGAGGAGGGGGAGGAGGAGTAGGGGAAGGAGGAGGAGGAAGAGAGGAGGGGAGGGGGAAGAGGAGGGGAGGGGGAAGAGGAGGAGGAGGAGAAGGAGGAGGGGATGGAGGAGGAGGAGGAGGAGGAGGAGGAGGAGGAGGAGGAAGAGTAGGAGGAGGAGGAAGAGGAGAAGGAGGGGGAGGAAGAGGGGGAGGGGGATGAGGAGGGGGAAGGAGGGGAAGGAGGAGGGGTAGAAGGAGGGGGAGGAGGAGGGGGGAGAAGGAGGAGAAGGAGGGGAAGAGGCTCCTCTGGTCGCTCCTGGGTTTCCTCCTGGGTGGAGGTGTCCTGGCCACTAGAAGCTGTTCTTTGGTGTTCTGACCATCACATGCCCTGAAGTCTCAGCATTTCTGCAGTGGCATTGGAAATTGGAGACGCTGGATGCATGTACAGGACCAGAGGTCCTGCTCTGTGACCTCTCCTGGAGCACAGTGCCAGCTCTTTTTGTAAGTAGGAGGAGGGGAGAACCATCTTCCCAGCATCGTTATAATTAAAACGATGTGGGCTCAGCAGAAAAGCAAAGGAACCAGCAAGAGAGAGAGAGAGAGAGAGAGAGAGAGAGACTTGACCGGCTCAATCTCTGAGCCCAAAAGCCCAGGGCAGCAGCTCATCAGACCAGATGTGCCCCTGTCTGGTTTTCCCTCTCAGTTCTGATCCTACTGAAGTGGCCCAGGAAGAGCATAATAGTCGATCCATTACCCTTCACCCCATGAGCTTACAAATGTGGACTTCTCCATGTGGAAAAGTGAGGGGCTCTCTCAATTTCTTTCTTTCTTTCCCCCAAGTGATCCAAGTACAGTTGAGATGATGGCACCGAATCTCAGATCAGACACCCAATCCACATCCATCCTTCATTCATGAACTTAACAAAAACATGTCAAAGCCCAGTTACATGTCAGGAGCTGCTCTGGGCAGCCACATGGGAATGAACGTTGCGCTGAGTAAAAGTGGCAACGGTCCCTTCAAACTCACCATCCCGGGGCACGAACAGACAATGCACCCACCAAGGAACAAGACTGATTCTCGTTTCAAATGCTAACAAAAGTTACCAAGAGCACAATCAAGAAGAAACCGAGGTGGCAGGCAGGGGGCATGGGACAACTGGAATGTGAACAAAGGACTGAGGGTAGACGATTTATTGCAAGAATCAAAGTGAGAGGCAGGGAAGAGCTGGAGGGTGTTTGAGGATTGTCAGGAAGACCAGCCAGGCCAGAACTGAATGAGAGAAGAACAAGGAGGAATCTGTGTAAATGTACAGACATCAGACAAACAGAGAGAGGTGGGCCATGACAAAAATATTGGATTTTATCTAAATGTGCTGAGAAGCTCTTAGAGGCGTCAAGGCAAAATGGTCTAATCTGATTTATATTGAACATTATCACTCTGGCTGTTTTGTGGAGTAGAAGCAATCAGGAGGTGATTGCCCACAAGAGATGACGATGCCTTGGATAGGATGACAGTGGTGGAGGTGATATCTATTATCCATGACTGGTGTGATAAATTTCCATTAACAGCTGCCTTAAGGAAGCTAGGATTCATGATCTCATCCTTCTGGAGCCTGGAATTCCAAAATAGTGCCATGAGGCCATGAAGCTAAGGTGTTTTTCTTTTCTTTTCTTTTTCTTTTTCTTTCCTTTTCTCTTCTAGTTTTGGTGTTGGAGCTATACCCAGTGGTGCTCAAGGCTTTCTCCTGGCTTTGCACTCAGGGATCACCCCTGGCAATGCTCAGGAGATCATATGGAATGCTGGGAATTGAACCCAGGCCTGCCGAGAGCAATGCCAGCACCCTATTGCTGTACTATCTCTCCAGCCCTCCTCTTCTACAAGCTCTAGGAATAAGCTCTTTGTTGCTCATTCGAGATTTTTTGTCCCTAGAGTTATAGGACCAAGGTCCAAGCTTTCTTGTAGGCTGCGAGACAAGGGCTGTTTCCAGATTCTAGCAGCTATCACGGGTCTTGACTTCTGATCTGTTTTCATTCTCAGAATCAGTAATTATTTGATACTTTCTCACATGCCATCTCTCTGATCTATCTTCTGTGGGACAGGCCTGATCACCTCGCACCCAGGCCCCGTTTCCACATGGTTTCTGCTCAAGTGCCCAGTCCTGTTCTTCCTCACCAATAGGGTGCACAGCGGATTCAACACTTGGATGATATAATGAAAAGTGGTCCCGGTCAAAGTTCTCATAAGAGACTGGCCAAGGTGGCACCTCTCCCTGAGGAGATTGTTGGTAACTTCTCAGCACTCAGTCCAGCAGTTCCGGCCCAAGGTTCTCAGTAAGATTTCCTCCTTCCTCCACTCATCTGAGTTCACCCCTGCTCTTCAGCTGGGTCCTCACTAGTTGCTGCAACTTCGCTTGGTTTACACTCTCAGCCACATAATGCATCTTTCTTGTTCACTCACCACCACCTGCCTGAGCTGTCTCCAATCTCCCTACATAAGGAATCAGTACAGAGTACAAAAATGTCCCTTCAAAGGAGTAGAAGCAATTCTGTGTTTGAATGCAGCATTGTTTGCAAGAGCTAATAACTGGAAACAATCTAAATACCCATCCACTGACCAATGGATAAAGAAGATTAGCGTAGATACAAAACAGAATACTATTCTGCAATTAAAAAGGTGAAATCTTCAAAGAATCAATATATAATCCAGTCACATGAAATCCTACCATCAGCAGAAATGTGGATGGATTTCACTTAGACATGAGCTATAAAGAAAACAGGCAAATAAGCAAAAGCAAAAGCAAATTTCTGGTTACCAGAAGGAAAGGGAGAGGTCAGAGCACTCTGATTGCAGAGGACAGAACTGAACTCTCAGGGTTGATGTGAACTGCACCGACTTTCAATGACGTGAAACTACAACGTACAAAGCACTATAATGCCATCTTCAATCTAAAAAAATACAGTAATTTTACTGTAATCCCATCCTCTCCATCATTATGGAGAGCCTTCCTCTCAAGCACATCTCTTCAAATTGCCTGAAGCATGAGCTCTTGCAGGGAAATTTAAGTAAGTTGTGTATCTGTGGTCCATTTGGGACCCCAGACTACCCACCCCTGATCCCCTTCCTTTGCCATTATCTCTCCTTTGTTGAGTTGGCCCTTCACAGCTCCTTCTTTCTGAGAACACCCTACCACATGAAAACAACAGCAAAATCTCCCACGTCAGGATGAAATCTAATCATCCTCGCTGCCACGCCACCCAGGAGAGAAGTTATTAGCTCAATTTGTCAGACATCCATTGAAATGTTTGCCCGCTGCCGTCTCTCACCTCAGATGTCTGCTCTGTATTTTAAGCTCTTAAGAAGACACATATGACAGCTTTAAACTATAGACGGTCACCTTCAAAAGGATATTTCATCTTGATGTCGATAAGATAAACAATCAAATGGATGTCGGTGCCAGCCCAAACCATGGACCAGAGCCAGAGCCCCTCTGGGAGCTTGGGGCCATGCGTGTGCCAGAAAGCAGATGGCAGCTTCATGTTTCACAGGTCACTACTTGTCCTACTGTCACCTTGACATGAAACGGTAAATGAACCCAGACCCAGCAGAAAACCTCCAGTACTCAACTGCTACCATCCTCATGAACGCTTTCCACATGCTTGGGCCGAGCCTCACCCAGACTTGAATGCATTTCTGGACCCTGCGGCCACATTCACAGCCATGCAACAATTCATACCTCACACCACCCATACTCCAAGGGCACCACACCACATTTGATGGGGGTTAAAGTAGGAGGCAACCAATCTTAGAGGGAAATATTTTTTACATATATATATAAGCACACACAAGGCTCAGCCTTTAACAACATGTTAGTGACCTCTTATCATGATCACGATCATCCTGCTTCCGTCAATTGCCTCAAGCAGGCACCAGTAACGTCTCCTTCATCCTAGCCCTGAGATTCTAAAAAGTGCCACATTCAAGGCTCTTTCAGGGTTAGGAGAATGAGACCCATCATTGTTACTGGTATTTAGCATATTCGGTACACCACGGGGAGTTTGCCAGACTCTGCCGTGTGGGCAGGTTACATTTGGTAGTCTGCCAGGTTGTCCAAAGCAAGAATGAGATAATAAGATGATCTCTTATAGAAGGGCTTAATGGCCTCTGGGTTAAAAAAATACAACAATCTTCACACTCTTTCCTCAAAGGAAAAATTTTTGGAGCATTTTCAGTGGTTTTTCATAACAAACAATACAAAATAAATTATTGCAGTTCTGCTTTGGGGCAGGGGTTGGAATTTGGGATGGAAACATCCGAAATATGGTGGTGGGAAGGTGTAATGGTGATGGGACTGGTGTTCAAATGTTAAATGCAATCAAATATTGTGAACTACTTTATAAAATTTTTTTAAAAATAAGAAAAAAAGTTAAATGAGTTCAAAGTGTGTTTATTTGCTCACCCATGCCTAAGTCTCTGCTCTTGTGAGATTCCCAGTATTGTCACTTGCACGTGAGAAACAATGAAGAATGCTCATCCTTCCCCACCACCCTGGCGTCTTCATTAATTTGTTTCCTTCTAATTATTGTAATCAACGAGCAGCTGTAAGAATCATGCAATTTCTCAGCAGTTTGCCAATAAAGCAGAAAGATACCATCTTTGGCTCTTAGTAGAAGAGATGGGAACAGCCAAAACCCTGAGCTTTTCCCTGGTCTTCAATTGTTCCTGCCATAGGCTTGTTTGATTGTGGAGCCAAGCAGGGAAAGGAATGGTGGCTAGGGCAGGGGATGCTGACGCTCTTGAGGCAGCTCCTGGGGGACCCCGTCCATCTCCAGAGACGTTAGTCACTGTGCACAGATGTGCTGAAGAATCCGGGGTGCTCAGACACACCCTGCGCTCTGTAAGTACCTTCCCAACCGGAAAGGCCCAGTTTTCTCAGTGGTTGGGAGGGAAGGGCTCTGAATGTCCCCAGTCAATTCACTCACAATCACTGCTCACAACTGAGCAAAGAATATTACATCGGCATTCCCACTCTATTTCTTAGACTCACAATGACCTCAACCCATCAACCGTGCTTGGGACTGCTTGTATATCCAGGTCACCTGAGAAAATTCTTGGGAAAAATGTTCATGTTCAAATACAGGGTTTGAGCAAGCATTTACAGGGTCTAGGCAAGAATTTTTATAACAATGGGGCTGGATGGGGGTTGGTTTACTTAAGAGTTTGGGGTTTTGTTTCTGGTTTTATCATTTGTATTGTGTTTGCCAGAACGTCGAAGGTATAATCTACGAGAAGAGAGAAAGAGATTTCAGAGCTAGAGTCAGTTAGAGTGCTTCCTTGCATGCGGCTGACCAGATCCAATCACTGGCACCAGATACAGACCACTGAGCAACTCCAGAAGTGTCGCCTGGTCACAGAGCCAGGTGTGGCCAAAAAAAAAATTTGTAATTAATTAAAATGTCAGAACTTGATATGGAGTTGTTATTAATAAGCTGATGATACAAAACTTAGAACTGTGGAATATCAGTTCTAGAGGTGAACGTCGTCTTCATAAATTGCTATAAGGGATTTGAATCCCCAAGGTTTAAAGAAGATGGTGGAGGCGATCGGAAAGGGCAGACAGGGAGAAGCTGCTGGAACCAGCCTAGGGAAAGGCGACCACTGCCCAGAGGGGTAGAGTATCCCAGACAACAAGCTCATGCCAGCACATCCCCACTGCACACCAGGAAAATGACAAGCAACAGAAGTTTGTTTACTCACAATTCTGAAGTTCAAGGTCAGGCCCCTGAACTGTAACTTCCTGCTGACGGCTCTTCCAGTTCTCAGCGGCTCCCAGTACCTCCTCTCTGTCCTCACTTGTCCTTACTTTTGTGGTCCCCAGCTGCAGCTCATGGGTTTTCTGGGTCGCCCCTGTCATGAGCACAGACCATCTCTCCCTCCACACTTTCATAGACACACACACACACACACACTCATGTTGTGTGTGCATGTGTACCATAAGTGTGCATACATGCACCTACCCTACTGCACACACATATACACTCCTAAAGCACATGCACGTGTGCATATTAAACCATGTGTGCATGTGTGTGTACATGCCAAAGTGCATGCATGTGTGTTGGAGTACAAGAAGCTTAGGTTTATCTGGTTACACCCATCAATCTGGTTACACCCATCACAGTGCTCCTGAAGCATTTCCACTTCCATTGTGTTTATCTGTAAACAGTCTTCCCTATGCTCTCCTTCCCACCCAGTTAATCAGCTTTCCCCTTAACCAGACTGTTAATTTGTAAGATCAGTTTCCCAGAAATCTATGATTTTATATGTATGAGTGAAATATTGCCTTTCTCCTCTCCTTATGCCTTATGAACAGTTTACCTTAAAGTAATATCCTTTTTGTATAGATACAGGAAGACCGTTAACATTGTGCTTTGTAACTTAGGATTTGATTGGCCTTGAATATTATTCACTCCCGGGCATCTGCTTTCTTGACTTAAGCCTCAGTTGCCCTTAGTTCCTAACACCCCAAAAGCAGCGTCCCGACGAGGGACTGAATGGACCCAGGGCAAGCGTTGAGCTACCCTGGCAGCAAAATGGGCCAGGCCAAAGTGCCACGATTCTTAACTATAAGTTAAGAGTTTTATCATAGACAAATGCTGTCATGATTCAAAGGTAACGACAAGACTAGGATCCTGCTAGGGGTGGGAAAGACTATCTGACCTGAGCACCGTAGTCTGAGATCGAGATGGCCCTAGGAGAGCAATTCTATAAGTTTAAGATATTTCTTACTGTATTCATGCAAAATGATTTATATTATAGTCTTATATGCTTGTCGGACAAGGAGAAGAGAGGCACACCCATGGGATTCTGCTCTAGGGTGGGTCCTCCTGCTGAGGAAGGATCTGTCCTAGGAGAGATATGTCCTAGCCTTCCCTAAGGCTAAGATTTCTACCCCTATTGATTTCTACCCCTATTGATTGTGACCGCACCTATGTGTAATTTTTTCCCCAATTCCTCTTGGAGAGATATATAAGGAGACGGTAGATTGGGAAGGAGAAGGAGGAGAGACAGAGAGAGACGGGAGCAGAGACAGAAGGAGAAAGGGGCAGAGACAGATGAAGAGAGAATCAGAATAAACTACAACTAATACCTACCAGCCTGGCCCTCGTTCCTTCCTCCACCTGACCATCGCCATCGACCTCTCCTGGGTGGGAGAAGGGTGAGACTACCGAACGCGGGCGGCGGGAGAGATAGAGCCACCGCCGCTGAGTGCCGTGCCCCCCCTTTTGTGTGAGTTTACACACATGTGTGTGTGCTATACCATAGGTGCACACATTTGTATATATGTGTGTGCATCACCTATGAGCATGCAGACATGCCATAAATGTGTGCACATACCATGCCATATGGGCAGGGCGTGTGTATCTACCACATGGATGTACATGTCCTGTGTCAGCATGCATGTGCATACTATGCATGCATACGCAACGCATACATATCCACATACACACACAGTCACAGTCACTCTCGCACACATGCATGCACACATGCACAGTCATACACAGGGAGGGGGGGAGAAAATGGTGCTTTCCCCCACCCCCTGTAGGCATCACTCTGGAAGCTTCCAGATGATTACATTTCTCTTAACCAGTCCAACTGGCACTTCCTATGGGGGTGGGAGGATATTGACTAGAGTGAGAGGTTTTTTAATTAGCGTTTGATTTAGACAATAATTTGCCATCATTTGAACTACCTCAAACTTCATTAGCCATGAAATTGAAGCAACTATTACCAACAATTCCCAAGTGGAGCTGCCCTGTGAAATATTCCTCAGGCTTCAGAAGAGAAATGCCATCGATACGTGCGTGCTACATTCTCCACGGACAACTGCTGGGACTTACAAACCCTCAGTTTCCCCCAGCCTGGCACAAGGAGGGGCCGGCCGGCAAGGACTCCTGCATCTGAGCCTGGGCAATGAGCAGGAAAGTAGAGGCATCTCTGGGTCGCTGCAGCCAGGGCCCAGCCAGCCTCCTGGGACTGCCCTTGGTCGGGAGCCAGGCTGAGAAGCTGCAGTGCGCCTCACCGGCCAGCGCCCAGGGCACGGCTTACAGCCTGAGCTGGGTGAGAATTAAATATTAACCATCTGCAGATGGAGGACGCAGCTGCCTCCAGAAGATGTGCCCCAGCGCAGCAGCATGAGAGCTGGGGCAGGGGGTTGTGTGTGTGAGGGTGCACGTGTGTGCTTGCATGCAGGAGCACCCACTTGCAGACATGCGCTTGTGCATACAAACGTAGCTATCAGGGTAAGCAGCAGCAGAGAGAACCTGAGAAGTCCCCCCTCCAAGCCCTCTGATGCATTCAAGTTCGACGCAAACAAAGTCCTCTCCTCTAACTTCTGTCCCTGCGGGGTGAGGGGTGTCTCCCTCGGGAAGGGCAAGAGTGGAAAAGCCCCTTCCCAGGCCCTGAGTGAGTATCTCCTTCCTGGCCCTCCACACGCATTTTGCCTCTTTTTCCAACTAGCACTAAGGACACGAGCAGGACCCCTGCACCCCCTAGTCAGGCTTGGTCAGCAGGAGGCAAGAGCAGAGGACTGGGTGGGGTGGAGTCCTTGTCCCCCAGATCCCCCCACCCGGTTGGCATGGCTTGGCTACTCTCCCTCTGGGGTGCATTCAAGTTCTGCAAATTCTAAAACGCCCTTCACATTATTTCAAAATAATAGCAAGGCGTCACCACCACCCAATCAGAATGGATGTTGCATACGCACTGCCCAATCAGAATGGCCAATGTAACGGCGCCAACCAATCACAATGGACATTCTGGGCAGGCTGTCCAATCAGAATGAATGCCTGGCACCACCCTACGTGGTTCCAGAAAAGGGTCCTTAAGTGAGTTGCTGATTCACAGGAGGGAGTCCGGGATAGAGTCTCCCTGTCCCTCGGCCCCTGGAGGACTGCAGCCATCAGGCCTACAGCTTCCACCCACACCTGCCAGGCCCCCTCACTCCTCTCCTGGACAGCACGTCTGACCCAGAGCTCCCTGACTCCCCTCCATCCGGCCTCTGGACCCTTCAAGTCCTTCGCTGTCCTGCAGAGAGGCTGGGACCCCTGTTCACACAGGAAGGAATCACTCGCCGCGGGACACCATAAGCATCGAAACACCCGCATTTGGGTCCTGAGCACCATCCCTGATCATCTCTGGGCATCTCTGGGCATCTCTGCCCGGCCCCACCCTGTGCCAGCAGCCTTTCCTCTTAGTCTTGAAACACCTAGAACTAGAAGCCTGGCTTCAGATTCCAACTATTTTCCAGGGGGCACGGGGTATAACTCCTGGTGGCTACTCTAAGCATTGGCGGTGGTCATCAGGGGGCGGCCTTGGACCCCAGCACCATGGACAGGTGCCATTTCCCTGAGGAGGACCCAGTGCCAAAGGCTTTGATTTACATAAGTCTGCCGCCTCATCACTAGGGCACCTTCTTTATCTTTGGGGGGCATTCGGGGAAGATTGGAACCACACCCAGCAGCACTCAGGGCATATTCCCAGCTCTGTGCTCAGGGATTATTCCGAGCAGTTCTTGGAGAACCATATGTGGTGCTAAAGACCAAATCAGGGTCAGTTGCATAACAAGACAAGTGCCCTCCCCGCCGTGGGCTCTCTCCCCAGTTGCAGGGGCCTACAGATCTTTTTGGGCCACACCCCAGTTCCCCTCCCCCATGCACCCCTTTCTGCTGACAGTGGAAGCGGCTTCTCTACCTCACAAACCCCATTTTCAGCTGAGAGTCGCCTGCAGGGAGCGGGGTGAGGGCTGCAGGATTCCTGAGTCAAAGTGGACAAGCTCACAGACCTAACACGGACAGAAAACACGGAGTTCGGCACTTACTACAAGAGCTTATTCTCAGCACATCAAGGTCATTTCCGAGAATAGGTCCGTGCAATGCACTGGAACTCCCTACAGCAATGAAAGCTATAATTTGCCCTAACCCAGCTCCTGTGGGCCCCTACTGAGTACCTGTGGCTAGAACGACTGCTGAAACGAGTCACACATTCTACTTCATTTCCAGTTGTTTATT
Source organism: Sorex fumeus (assembly GCF_029834395.1). Taxonomy (NCBI): domain Eukaryota; kingdom Metazoa; phylum Chordata; class Mammalia; order Eulipotyphla; family Soricidae; genus Sorex; species Sorex fumeus. Next base: position 3,306,377 of record NW_026606098.1, on the reverse strand, counting down.
GCATTTTCGATGGTGCTGCTTGAAGCATTTGCCTCTGATGAGAAAAAAAGCTGGCTGAAGATCCCGTGAGGAAACACTGTTGGAATAACCAACTGAAAGAACCTGTTCACGAGTGACCCAGGAAAGAGTCCCCTACCCTGAGGAGTTTAAAAATTCTTTGGAGACTGAGTGATTCAACAAGCCCAGAAGTTGGGGAAATGATGATGAAAATCATTTGGCACTGTTCCCTAGGGTTCATTATATCCTACATGCAACCGCCCCTCAACTCCTGAAATAACCACAAGAATATTCTTAGAGCAGGCAGATGGCAAGTATTCATGGTGCTTCCACGTACTGCCTTCTCAATAGTGGCCCCTTGAAGGTCAATATTTATGGGCTGCCCGCAGAGTAGGAGGTTCTGTTAAGGTTACCAAAGGCATTCCAAAGGTTGCCAGTAACATTTGCCTGGACTGGGACTCGGGTCCCAGGTGGTTTACAAAGAGCAGATATTAAGTGAAGAAGATGCATTTTCCTTGGAACCCTGGAGTCTCAGGAGCCTTTGTCTCTCTCTCTCTCTCCTGGACTGCAATCCACTGGAGAGTGGTGAAGAGAGACAGATCCACATGGACAGTGAGTAAAGACCAAGCTATGATAATAAACAAGAGTTCCATTTCGAAGCAGTTGAACCGACAATTTTTCCACTCTTGCAGAAGTGGAAAGGCAGCAGTATTTATGACTTGGGAAATGTTATATTTTAGTCCTACTACAAAGAAATTAGGAAAACAGTCTGCCAATTTTCTTCCTTTAGGGACGCTTTTTTTCTTTTTTTTTGCAATGTCATATTATTTTCAGGACCCTCCAAGTTCTAAAAAGCCATTCACAGTACATTAAAAATAATAGACAGGCATGAAAACCGCCCAATCAGAATGGGTCTTGTACAGGCATTGCCCAATCAGAATGGCTAATGTAATGGTACCAACCAATCGCAATGGACATGAAATGCAAGCTGTCCAATCAGGGTGAATAATACCTGGCACCATCCCATGTTGTTCCAGAAAATGTCCCTCAAGGTAGTTGCTGATTCACAGGGGCAGGTAATCATAGATTCAAGATTATACAATCACTGTATAAATCATAACAGTACATATAATCTTGATTTACCTTTCATTGAACCTGCAAGAGGTAAGTGTGGTGTCTCATGAAGGGTCTACATCATTCTGCAAGCCCAGCCAGTAAAATTCACAAGTACACGGGTCTTCAGTCTAGAAATTCTGGTACCCTTGGGAAGGGAGGCTGGACTGAGTCCCCACCCTGCCAAAGCCCTCAGCAGCCACAGCTACCCTCATGCCAACGGCCCAATTTTACCAATTCTCAACTAATCTCTGCAGAGATACCAGATGAAAAGTTCCAGATACACTGGTTTTCAGGCGAAAACTCTGGAGTGATCTCAGACTGGGGACAGGCAGCCTCCCCCACAACACCCCTGTAAGTCCCAGTATCCACACCCACAAACCACAGCCACCCCGATGTAAGCAACAGCCCAGCTTCACAGCCTCACATGTCATCTCAGAAGACACCAAGCCAAGCTGGTACTGAAACTCACTGGCCCAGTCCCACTGATGCTGGAGTTCCTAGAGCATGTGGCCACATATGCAGCTACCAACACCTCCATATTCCACAGCCCTGACAGCCCAGCAGGAGCACACCAAATAAGATGGGAAAATGTCAACTAAGCTCAGTAAACAAAACCAATAACACAGACGGCTCAATCAGCAACAAAGAGCTCAGCAAACCCTCAGACAAGGACTTTAACGATCCGATGGTGAGATAGAACAATTTTCACAGATTTTATTTTGCCAAAGTAATTTTTAATAATTCCATTAGCCCTTTTATTGCCATAAGCAATATGAATTAATTAGTGCCTGCTATGTAGGCAAACTGGGGCAGGGGGACTGGGGACAATGGTGGAGGAAAGGTCACACGTCACACTGGTGGTGGGATTGGTGTTGTAATATTGAATGCCTGAAATAACTGAATTATGACCAACTTTGTAAATCATGGCACTTAAATAAATTTTTGAAAATTAACTTAAAATTTAAAATATTTTTTTAATCTGCATCATTTACTCAGTAACTAAGCAGTTCACTGAAACATTAACCTGTTTCAAACATGAGATTCTGCTTGGGCATCAGCATGGTTGGACACGGCACTCCTAGCAGCTGACCAATTACTGTCACAAAATCCTCCACCAACCTGGGCAGAGTCAGCATAATCATAGCCCTGCCTGCAGGGTAAATCTGATGAGACAGGTGAATAGTGAAAGACACTATGATTATCTTCAAGAGAAAGGGGGCTTAGAAAGACCAGGGTTTTATTCTTATAAACAGCATCCATACTAACTTGAAACAAGACAGATGCACAGAGACCAGTGGAGAGATGCAAATGTTTTTACAGTCTTCTGCTTTGCTTCTTAAAAATTGCTTGAGTCTTTAACACATGAGTCTTCACCTCCTGAACAGCGAAGACTTAAGGGAGGGAAAAAAGCAAAAGCTTATCACACACATTGATGGTACCTCCTCTTTTATTAAATAACACACAATCCATTGACAGTGTGTTGGTGGCATCGGTGGTCTCCCGGCCCATACAAAGCATCATCCACATCTACCTGGTTCAAGGACACAAAAGCCCAGAGGAGATGGACCCCCATGCAGGTTTTCCTGTGAAGACCCAAGGACAGTAGGTGCTTTGCAACCTACACATCCTCTGTAGAATGTTTCTGTATTTGCAGCCTGGGTCCTCTCGTTTTCCAGACAATCCACCTTTCTGATTGCTACTTATTTCTATGCTCCTTTTTCTCTGCTCAGAAGCAGTAATGCCCCAACTTCTCACACTCATCAATGGCATCTTCATCTGACTTGACTGGGAAACACACTGGCCAGTCCCATCCCCGTCTGCGGGGTCATCGAGGAGGCGTGCTCGGTGGGGGCCGGTGGAATCATCAGGACACAGCGGCAGCTTGGACTTGGTCCCTTTGTTCCTTTTCCCACTGTCAGATTCTAATAGCAGCAAAGAGTCCAGCATGGTCAGCAAGGCAGGCTGGCGCGGGCAGTGTCCTCCCAGGCCACGGTGCCCAGTCTGAGACCTCGGCACACAGCAGGGCTGATGTGTAGGAGAGCACTATACCATGGTCGCGTTCCTGACCGTCCGAGGACTAGCCACCGCAAAGGAAACGTGGGCCAAGCTTGTCTGGCGGTGTCCGGGTACCTGGCAAGAGAGACAAGTGCCCTTAATGGGTGGAGACCAGTGGCCGAGGGGACCTCTGAGAAAACATCCTGCAGCCGTGGGGCTCCACTACTCAGTACACCCCTCTCCCCACAGGTGCTGCCCACCCACCCACCACACTGCCCCAGCAGGGCTTGGCAGAGGGAAATGCACTGCACAGAGACAGAGAGAGGATCTGGGAATGGGAGCTAGCAGGAGCCCACATGCAGGGCTAGGAGCACGGTTTCACGCCCACATCACCATCCAGAACCTTCCCCTAACAGGGCATTTGGAACTGCCTGCATGGAAGACCCCAGCGAGTGTCTGCTGAAGGCTCAGCTGGATTCAGGAATGTGAACAATGGGGTTGCAGCGATAGCACAGTGGGTAGGGCGTTTGCCTTGCACGCAGCCAACCAGGGTTCAATTCCCAGCATCCCATATTGTCCCCCGAGTACCGCCAGGAGTAATTCCTGAGTGCAGAGCCAGGAGGAATCCCTGTGCATCACCGGGTATGACACAAAAAGCCAAAAAACATGTGACTGCCTGGGAGAGACTGAGCCAGAGCACACGGCGTGTGGAGGGAGAGTGGGATCAATGCAGAAAGCCAACCCCAGCCCAGCCCCCTGGCCAGGGCCAGCGCAGTGCCCCCGTTCCTCTTCCCCATAAGGTCTCTTGCTTTTTTGAGTACCTGGGTCCCTGAGAATAATTCTTTCTAGAGTAAAGAACCCACCAAAAGAGTTGAAGAGAAGCAGCCCTCATGTGCCATGGCACACTCATCAGGGAATCTGCAGAGAGGCTCGTGAGAGAGTGCAGAGGCTGACACTCATCCTGCCTCTCCATCCTCGTCTCAGCAACACACATCTTCCTCCTCCCAGGTTCCCAATCTCTGGGGCTTAAGACATGCACCTAAGAGTTGCACTCAAAGAGGCAGTATTTATATGCAGATTCCTACCAAGAGGCACAGGTTGGGTTTGGTTTTTGTTCTCTCCTGCAGAAATTCGAACTATATCAGAAAATATTAAATTTTTTACCCTTCTTCAAAGCATGCCTCTTGGGGAGCCGGAGAAATAGTCCAGAGGGCAGGGCACTTGCTGTGCATGCAGGAGACCCAGGTTCAATCCCCGGCACTGCACAGGGTTCCCTGAGCCCTGTGATCCCAGGAGTAATCCCTGAGCACAGAGCCAGGAGTCAGCCCTGAGCACCACCAGTGTGGACCCCATCCAAGAAACAAAAACTATTAACATTTTTAAAAATTTTTAAAAATTCCTCCAGTTCCTCTTAACACACTGACGCCAGCACTGCCACTCATGTTAATTAAACCCCACCCAAGGGTCAGTGGCAGATGGTAGGTGCCAGCCTTGATGTGTCAAGGGCGGGGACGGGGAAAAACATCTTCTCGGGGTCCTGTGTGTGCCGACCTCTCCCAGGAATGCCTGCATTCTCTGAAATTATCTCCCCAGCAAACCACTTGCTCCTCCCCAGGGGCCCGGCTTGGGAAGCAGGCACAGCCGACAGTGACACATCCCCCTGCTGGCCATCAGAACGTCCACTTCCGTGCCAGAGCCCCTGAGCTGTGCTGAACCACTTAAATAATGGAACCCGGTGCTGTACATTATTTATACTGCAACGGGACATCTGCTGGTCCTGAGGAGAGAAGTGTTCAATCTTTCGTTCCCTGCTGCACTGGAAAAATGAGTGGCTGTGGGAAGTCCCTGGTGCAGAGCCCCTGGGAGGCCCGGCCTGAGAGTCTTTGCCCTGCCCACTGTCTTTGCACCATTGTGGCTCCTCCCTAAATGCATCCAGAGTTTATTTCTGCTCCTCGCCAGAGGAGTGATGAGTGGGGAAGGGTTGATTTTCAGTTGTTCATGTGTTCTTCTTCCCCAAAGGAAAGACATAGGAAAGAAAGAGACTACGTCCCCTAGAACAACCAAAAGGGAGGGAGGGAGGGAGGTAAGGAGGGAGGCAGGGAGGGACAGAATGTCTGTGATTACCTGCTGACGCTGTACGCTGCCATGGTCTTCCATAACCCTGGGTCGACTAGACTTGACAGGGGTAGAAGCAACAATCTCTGCAGAGATAGATGGGTTTGGGGTGAAAAATAACGAATACCAAGGAAACAGCTCAATAACTATTAGCTTTATCAAGAAATGCATTTGCTTTCATGCAGTACGTCAGGCATAAAATCACCCTCCACCATAACAAGAGTTTTTTAAAACACTGCCCTTGAGGTTTCATGCTTTCAGAACTTTTTTTCCCCAGTGGAATGGGAACCGTGTCCTGCCTGGAAGTATGGTCTCACCCAAAGCCTAGAGGAATCCCTAGCTCCGGGGTGGGTCTCACACCCAGGACCACCCAGTACATGGGAAGGAGGGACCAGAAAGGGCTGGGTGGGATGCCTTGATTACTCACTTACTGCCTTCTCAGGAGACTAAGAAATACATCTTGGCTCACAGGCACTTTTTCCAGAACTCGTGGCCAGATTACCCAAGGAAACAGTCCCTGCTTTGTGAACTGTTTCAACATCAGAAGTGTAAAGTTCAGCATGAACAGGGGGTCAGAGAAACTGAGGCAGGAAGGAGCTGCTGAGAAAAGTCGGACAAACATGGGAGCAAAAACTCTCTCAGGCCTCTTTGCAGAAACTGCTGAGTGAGCGCCCTCCAGGGGAATGTGTGCAGCAGGCCCGTTTCTTCCACCTGATGTGCAGTTCACACTCCGAGAGAGATCCCAAGGGCTCTGCTCAAGGGCACACCATTCTGCCTGCAGGATGCCCAGGGAGATGGAGATGCTGACCAACAGAAAAGATTTTCAAGGTTGGGTTTTGGGCCCGGAGAGAGCCCAGGGCTTGGGTGTACACTGTGGACATTTCCAAGCCCCGTCCCATCCCCAGAACCACACCGTTCCTGGTCAACAGCGGGGGTGGGCCCAGAGGCAGAGCATCGCTGGGTTTCCCAGCTATTGGCACCACTGCCTCCAAGCACACCCGGTCTCAGAGTCTCACACAGACTGAGAGTCTGACGGGGCCGCTGGCAGGTGAAGGGTCCCTGTCCGCCCCTTGGGGGATCCTTCCACCACCCCCATTGCCAAAAAGAAATAAAGGGGAAAAAATTAATTAATTTAAAATATATATTATATTTATATTATATTTTATATGTTATATATAAATGTGTGTATATGTGTGTGTGTATATATATATATATATATATATATATATATATATATATATATTGGGCTTAGTTTCAACATTCTCCAATGCCCCAGAAAACTGAAAAGTGAGAACATCCCAACAATCCCAGTGTCTTGCTAAATTTGTTTTCACTGAAATTAGGGAAAGGACCCACACCCACACTTCAAGGCAAAAAGCAGCTTTGAAAGCAAGAGAAAGTGTAAACATTTAAGTCCTGGATTATTATAATAATAATAATTATTATTACCTCATTTATTAAGCTTTAGGCACATCCTGTGCATTAGAATCCATCTAGCTGACATACCGAGCCAATTCCACTAGGTCACCTCAGATGCAGTTCCAGGGGTTCCAGGACTAAGACTCCAGACCTCACGGCAGTGGCAGAGGAGTCAGGCCATCCCTCCCCGTCTCCCTACCCGCTCAGGGTCCTGGCTGTCACGGCCAGAATCTGCCTCCAGGCACCATCTCAGCACACCAATGGCCTTGATCCAGAGACTCCAAATGAAACACAAAATGAACTAGCTCCCTACAGAGATGTATCTGGAACCCCAACCATTTACAATCTTAGAATTCCAAAAGCGTCCCACCTCTCATGATATTCAAAGTCAGCAACAGAAAATAAATTATCTAACGTCTACCCCTGGTGGGATGGAGCAATAGCACAGCAGGTAGGATGTTTGTTTTGCACGAGGCTGACCAGGTTCGATTCCTCTGCTCCTCTCGGAGGGCCCAGCAAGCTACCGAGAATATCCCGCCTGCATACCAGAGCCTGGCAAGCTCGCCGTTGTGTATTTGATATGCCAAAAACAGTAACAAATCTCACAATGGAGACGTTACTGGTGCCCACTCGAGCAAATCAATGAACAACGGGAGGACAGTGCTACAGTGCTACCCCTGGCAGGCAGGCTTGAATGATGGTGGAGAAATTTGAGCAAACTATAATGCCCAAAAGGAGAGAGAGTATGGGGGAAATTCTCTGCCATGGAAGCGGGGGGAGGGCTAGGATTGGGGGGGTGGGGGAATACTGGGGATATCGGTGGTGGAAAATGTGCACTGGTGGAGGAATGGGTGTTCGATCATTGTATGACCGAAGGGTCGGAGCAATAGTACAGTAGGTAGGGCATTTGCCTTACACGCAGATGACCCGGGTTCGATTCCCAGCATCCCATATGGTCCCTCAAGCACTGCCAGGAGTAATTTCTCAGTACAGAGCCAGAAGTAACCCCTGAACATTGCTGGGTGTGACCCAAAGAGAAAAAAATAAACCTGTGTCTAAAAAATATTCTGATTTCATTCTATGACCGAAACTCAAATATGAAAGCTTGGTAACTGTATCTCATGGTGATTCAATAAATAATAACTAAAAACAAGAATCCATCTAGTTGAGAATTCCTCCCTCTTCTAAAAATCACCCCCAAAATATAAAAGTAACAAAATAGGAGGCTAACACCCAAGAATAGCTGAGATAAGTACAGGGAGGTTCACTCCATGGCTTGGAGGCAGCCACACATGCTGGGGGAGAAGGCAGCTCAGATAGAGAGGGGAGCACCAAGTAAAGGATGCTGGGAGGATCCTCCAAGGATGAGAGATGCATGCTGAAAGTAGACTAAAGACCGAACATGATTGCCATTCAATGTCTCTTTTGCAAACCACAGCACCCCAAAGGAGAGAGAAAACAAAAGGGAATGCCCTGCCACAGGGGTGAGGTGGGATGGGGGGGTGAGGGGGTGGGAGGGATACTGGGAGCACTGGAGGTGGAGAATGGGCACTGGTGGAGGGATGGGCACTCGATTATTGTATAACTGAAACCCAAGCATTAAAAAATTGTAAGTCTACAACTGTACCTCATGGTGTTTCACTAACAAAAATAAAAATAAATAAAAACCACCCCCAAAGAGAGACGACCCCGCACCTTCTCTGCTGCCCTGCCTGCGTGGGCCTTGCGTGGGCCCGCCCACCCTCTTGATGCCGGTCTGCAGCTCATCAGGACTGTAGCCATAGTTTTCCTCTCCGCCCTTGGTCTTGACTTCCGAGAACGCATTTGGCTTCACATCTGCAGGTTTCCTGGAATCAGACGGAGGCGTCAGACACGGGTGGCAGAGGTGGCCACCCACGTGGCACTGCCCACCGCCTCCTCCAGGCACCTGCCATGCGGGAAGTGCCGCCCCCAGCTGGCCTGGACAGAGCTTCCCTGTGGGTGGTGGTACCCAGCCCACTCAGACCCGCCCCAAGACCCAGAAGGGCGCTGGATCCCAGGCTATGTGCTGAAATCAGAGAGGAGAAAGGAAATGCACGCAGCAGGCCTGGGATCCCGCGGGGGCTGTGTTCTACAGAAGGGCCACCAAGGACGACATCCCCAACAGGCCCTCTTGGGGAGGGGAGAGGTCTTGGTGGCTGCACTGTGGCCAGCCCAGGGACCACAGCCACGCCCTCACAACCCAGCAGGCCAGAGAGGAAGAGGGTCGGCAGCACACAACCATGCCAGGACTGAGACAGCCCAAGCCTGGTCAGAGCAAAAGGGATTTTTGAATTATCTAATAGGATTCAGCTAACCAGGGGTGGCATTGTGAGAACAGCCCACGCAAAGTGACTGTGGTTTAAAGTCCCTCCCTGTGCAAGGGAGAGATGGCTAGGCCGAGGGCACTGCGCCCAGGAACCCCTGGCTGATGGTCAGCGCTGCATGGTCCCCGGAGTACCGCTCGGAGCATCTCTATCACTGAACCAGAAGAGCCTCCAGCCCCCAGCAGGTGTGGCCGCCCCCCTCCAAAATAAGGACCCTTTCCTTCCTGCATTTATAGTTTTGCTGACATGGCTCGGGAACTGCCTGTCACGTCGTTCCCAGTCCTGAAACACTCTCGTGGCTGCTTCCAGAGGCAGGCGGGAACGGCAGGAATTCCTTAGCTGCCTGCTGCTCCCTGGCCCAGTGGGGCAGGACCTCTCCTGCCTCACTTCACACCTGGAATGGTCACTCTGAGAGGAGAAGCAAGGAGGGCCCAGTCACGCTCACAGTGCAGGCTGGTGGAAAGAGCCGCAGAATGGAAAATCCTCTCCCTCCCCGGGGAAGACAGAGGGTCCTAGACCTATCCTGGGGAGTTGGCTGTGGCCCTGTGGGCGTGGTTTCTGGTGGTGGGCGTGGTCACTGCTCTGTGGGCGTGACCATTACCCCGTGGGCGTGGTTTTTAGTGTGAGGGCGTGGCTACTGCTCTGTGAGCATGGTCATTACTCTGTGGGCAAGGTTTCCAGTGTAAGGGCGTGGGCACTGTTCTGTGGCGTGGCCACTGCCATGTGGGCGTAGTCTCTAAAGTATGAGCATAGCAGCCACTGCTCTGTGGGTGTGGCCATTACCCCGTGGGCATGACCATTGCCCTGTGGGCGTGGTTTCTAGTATGTGGGCGTGGCCACTGTTCTGCAGGCGTGACCATTGCCCTGTGGGCGTGGTCTCTAGTGTGGGGGCGTGGTCACTGCTCTATAGGCGTGGTCATTACCCTGTGGGCGTGGCCGACACTTGCTCCTGGCCACCCATTTTCAGTATTTAACTATGAGAAAATACTCCCCAGATCCCACAAATGTGTGTTCACGCATGCTAGGGTGTATCTGTGCATGTGTGCATGTGCGTGTCCACATGGATATTGTTGGTTTTCAGGAAATGGATGTCGTTTCAAGCTTACCTTGGTTCACTCTGGTAACTCCATGCTACAAAAGCAAAATTACATAAGCAAAGTCAGGAGGGTTATTATCAATATAAAATACACATAACTGTTATAGATCCCCCCCCGAAGTTAATACTCATATGACCTAGTGTTGTTTGTTTGTTGGTTTTCCATTACTGCTATTGTTTTTGTTTTTCTCTTGTTGCTTTTGGGTTTGGGGGGTTGTGGAGAAGGCAGAGCTCAGTCCCCATAGCACTCAATTGAGCAATTAGTGTGAGCAAAAGGGCAAATGCTGGCGGTGGGTGGTACAGGGGGCCAGCTGAAGGAAGGGAAAGGAAGGGAAGGGAAGGGAAGGGAAGGGAAGGGAAGGGAAGGGAAGGGAAGGAAGGAAAGGAAGGGCAAGCAAGAGTTTTCTGCAGGCCCTGAGCATGGGAATCCAAATCAAAAGCTGTGCTACAAAATTGCTTTGTGTAAAGCCCAGTAGATGTCATCTGAGTGATCCATCTAAGACACAGAAGCAGCAACCCCGAAATGAAAACAAATTCCTATCAAAGGCAAGAGGGCTTTATCACAGAATTGGTTCCCTAACCACACCCCAGTCACACAGAGCTGGAGCCAGCCCCGCATCTTTCTAGCCTTTCCTCCTTTGACCTTATTTCCTTCCTGTGTGCCCGCCTCCGTAGTCCCATCCTACCAGTTGGCAACTATACATTCATGCCATAACCCACCTCCCCATTGACGCGATTTTTACCTGTGGCCCCCTTGAAGTGTTCTGGGGGACTATCAGAGATAGGGGGGCAGGGGGACATGGTCCCCTGATTGAGACATTCCGCTCTAGACAATTCTCCTGGTTAAGGCTAGACCATACATGGGAAGTATTAGCAGGGTGCACTACGCATGTGCATGCACACACACACACACACACACACACACACACACACACACACATGCATACACACATACACCAAAAACTTGTCAGTGGCTCTCAGTGTTCATAGAATTTTCAGATACCATCAAGCTGGCATGTAGCCTAAGAGAAAACTCCAGTTTAAAGAGCAATATTATAGACTCCTGACGCGGCGCCCATCTCATCCGAAATCCAGGTCAGCTCAGCTGCTGGCTCGGGACCCTAGGGCCTCCATCTCTCCCTGCAGGACCCCAGGTGTCTCCCGAGATGCCTGGAGAAAAGCAGTTTTGAGCGTCTGCCCTGCCCTCTTCACTCCTGCCGAGGCGCTCATCTCATCCCAAACCCAGGTTTCCGTAGAGGCGTGGCCTCCTCACAAGTGGGCGTGGCTTCAAAAGTGGGCATGGCTTATCTTCCGGCGGGTGGCCGCTTGCCCGGCTGCAGGTTGTTTTCCCATACTAAGGAACCTAGTCTCCAAGGAATCTAGTTCCCAACCTACTCAGCAATATGAAGAAACAAAGAAAATCCCCACCACAAGGGGAGAACAACAAAAACAATCTAGAACATTCTGTCGATACAGCTCACCTAAGGGACCTCTCTGACATAGAATTCAGATACGAAGTCATGAAGATGTTCAATCAACTCAATGAAACAGTCAGACAGACACACAGTAACACCACAGAAAAAATCGACAAATTATGAGAAGAAATGAGAGCAGAAATGTCACGATTAAAAGATTCCGTAGATGAAATGAGAAACTCAGTTTCTTCTCTTAAAAATAGAATGACCGCAGCTGAAGAGAGAATCAGTGAGCTGGAAGATCAGCTGCACCAAGCCAACACGCAACAACAAACAGTGGCAAGGGACCTCAAAATAGCTCTACAGAGAATCAGAGTCCTAGCAGATGATTCCAAGAGGAACAACATTAGAATCATGGGACTACCTGAAGCTCAGGGAAACAATCCCAACGAAAAAAACACCGTCAAACAAATCATTGCTGAAAAATTCCCAGAGCTCCACAATGCATCCATTCAGGTTCAAGAAGCCCAAAGGGTGCCAGCTAAAAGAGACCCCAACAAAAACACTCCAAGACATATCATAGTTAGAATGATCAATGCTGCCGATAGAGACACAATACTGCAAGCAGCAAGGGCAAAGAAGGAAATCACATACAAAGGAGCACCCCTTAGATTCACAGCAAACCTATCAGAGGAAACACTACAAGCCCGAAGGCAGTGGCGAGATATAGTCAAAAAACTCACTGAAATGAATGCTTCACCAAGAATACTCTATCCGGCTAAACTCTCCCTCAAAATCGAAGGAACGGTACACTATTTTCTAGATAAACAGCAGCTCAGGAACTTCATAGACTCAAAACCAAACCTAAAGCAAGGCCTAAAGGGGCTACTATAAGACAAGACAAACCCTACAAACACAACACACCCACACAGAAAGATGACACAAAACCCCATAACCATTTTCTCTCTCAATGTCAACGGTCTAAATTCACCATTTAAGAGACACAGAGTGGCAAAATGGATACAGAGACAGAACCCAACATTCTGCTGCCTACAAGAAACTCATCTCAACAGCCAGAGCAAACACAGACTCAAAGTCAAAGGATGGAAAGCAATCCTGCAAGCACACAGCTCCCTCAAAAAAGCTGGGGCGGCCATACTAGTATCCGACAACATTAATTTCACATTGAAAAAGATTAGAAGGGACAGTGAAGGCTATTTTCTCTTCATCAAGGGATACGTACAACAGGAAGAAATCACACTCTTAAATGTATATGCACCTAATGAGGGAACAGCTAAATATTTAAAACAACTGCTAACAGATTTTAAGGAGGACATCACTACCAACACAATAGTACTTGGAGACTTCAACATCGCCTTATCACCTATGGATAGATCAACAAGAACAAAACCCAGCAAGGAATTATTGGCTTTGAAAGAAGAAATAGAAGAGAAAGGGCTTATGGACCTATACAGGGCTTTACACCCCAAAAAGAAAGAATACACATTCTTCTCCAGTGCGGACGGAACATTTTCCAAAATAGACCATGTGCTAGGACACAAAACATACCGCAACAGAATCACGAAGATAGAAATAGTATCAGCCATCTTTTCAGACCATGATGCACTGAGGATAAAAGTGAATCACACAAAGACATGGAGAACCAAATCAAACACCTGGAAATTAAACAACTTGATGCTGAACAACGAGTGGGTCAGGAACAAAGTCAAGGATGAAATCAAAAGATACCTGGAAACAAATGAGAATGAAGACACAAACTACCAGAACTTATGGGATGCAGCGAAAGCTGTATTAAGGGGAAAATTTATAGCTCTGCAAACATATCTTAGGTTGGTAGAAACGATGCACATAAACAACTCACAGCTCAAGACCTTAGAAAAGGATCAACAGAAAGAGCCTAAGTCAGGCAGAAGGAAAGAGATCATAAAACTTAGAGCAGAAATCAATGACATGGAAAACAAAGAAACAATCCGAAAGATCAATGAAACCAGGAGCTGGTTCTTCGAGAAAATAAATAAGATAGATAAACCACTAGCAACACTCACAAAGAAACAGAGAGAGAGAGAGCCCTAATAAATCCAATCGGAAATAAGAATGGGGATATCACAACAGAAACTAAAGAAATTCAAGAGCTCATCACAGACTGCTTTGAAAGTCTGTATGCCACGAAACAAGAGAACCTAGAAGAAACGGATAAATTCCTGGATTCCTATCATCTCCCAAAGCTGAATCAAGAAGATATAGAGTACCTGGATAGAGCTATTCACATCAAGGAAATTGAAACTGTAATCAAAAGTCTTCCCAAAAACAAAAGCCCAAGCCCAGATGGATTTACTAGCGAATTTTTCCAAACATTTAAAGAGGACCTATTGCCAGTTCTCAAGCTTTTCCAGGAAATTGAAAAAACAGAAACTCTCCCAAACAGCTTCTATGAAGCCCATATGTCTCTAATACCAAAAGGAAACAAAGACACCACAAGAAAAGAAAACTACAAGCCGATATCCCTGATGAGCACGGATGCGAAGATTCTCAACAAAATACTAGCCAATAGAATTCAACAACTCATCAAAAAGATTATACAGCTTCGGCCCCTCCCCTCCAGGTGGGCAGGGGGCGCCCAGCCGGGATGTGCTCCTGCCCCCCCAGCCGTGCCTCAGATTCCCGCCTAAAGCCCAGTGGGGAGACTGTCCACCACCCTTCCTCCATTCCAGGATCCTGGGTGGGAGTCACCTGGGACAGGCTAGGGGCATGGCCACCAGGAAAGGGGCGTGGCCTCTTAAAGTGGGCGTGGCCTTCTCCTCGCCGGGAGGCCGCTAACGTGGCCGCAGTTATATCACTCACATCAAGCACTCAGGACTCTCATCCCACAACTTGCCGCCTAATACCAACCAAAAATTTCCCACCTCTTCTACTACAATCCAACAACAGCCCACTCGCCTATTCAATTTCCAACAAAGACCTGTTTGAAAATAGCTGTATAAGCTCAGTACCAAATAGGACCTCCTCCAAAAGTTTCACTCAATGTCGGTTATAAAACAAAGAATAACGCCTGACTGAGAAGAAGGTCAAACTCAGAAACGTAGGAAGGTGCTGAACATCGACAAAACCTTATCCAAAATCCTTTCCCATTATAAGAGGGAATAGTATAATCTGTGCCGGGCGGGAACCGAGGCCCATTGTTCGGCAACAAAACTGAACGACTCCTGGCAGTCTCTCCTCATTCAACCAGGTACAGCCAGCCCCCACGGCTTGGGACTCCCCCAGGGAATGCGCAGCTAGCTTGATCCCCTAGAATTGCCGGTTTTCTCCCTTGACCTGCACGGGACTGGAACTGAGGCAACATCACATCCAGCGGCAACAAAGCTGAATGGATCCGGGAACTCTCTCCACTCGACCAGAATAGTAACAGTGAACGTGAAGGACTAAAGCACACTGGTCACAACGGTAAAGCAACGCAAAAGCCCACCAAACTTTCTTATTGAAGAGGCTAGCCCAGAAGACACCAACAGTATTGTAGTGTTAGACAACCTCTCTGACAAGGAATTCAGAAGGGAGCTACTTAGGATGCTTAGGGAACTAAAAGAAACAATGGAAAGCAATGCCAATAAAAGACAAGAGGATTTGAAGGCAGAAATGAGAAAAATGCAATCGGAAATGTCGGACCTGAAAACCCTGGTAGGCGAATTGAAAACCTCAGTGGAAGGCCTCAGAAGCAGAGTAACAGCTGCTGAGAACAGAATCAGTGAGCTCGAAGATGAAGTTCAGAGACTCGCCAGAAAAGAGCAGAAAATGGAAAAGAGACTCACAGTTCGGGAACAGATGGCAAGAGAAGATCGTGATGAAGCCAAGAGGGGTAACAGAAGAATTATTGGAGTCCCAGAGGGACAGGAAGAAAACCCTGATGAAGAAGAAACTGTCAAAGACATCATTGCCACAACATTTCCAGAGCTGAAGAAAACTTGTGACCACATTCAGGAGACCCGAAGGGCCTAGAAGAAATCCGAACAAAAATACCCCAAGACACATCCTGATCAAAATGACCAAAACTTTAGACAGAGACAAAATTCTGAAAGCAGCAAGATCGAAGAAAGAAATCTCTTACAAAGGAGCATCCTTAAAATTCACAGCTGATTTTTCTGATGAAACCCTCAGGGCCCGAAAACAGTGGTGGGACATAGTGAAAAAACTCAATGAAATAAATGCCTCTCCAAAAATACTTTACCCAGCGAGACTCTCATTCATAATAGAAGGAACAACACACTGTTTCACAGACAAACAACAGCTCAGGAACTTCATAGACTCAAGACCATGGTTACAAGTACAACTAAATGGGCTACTTTAAGACAGGACAGGCCCCTCAAATACACCTAATTTCAACAGAACAATGGGACAAAATCCCATAACAATAATCTCTCTCAATGTCAATGGGCTAAACGCACCAATTAAAAGACACAGAGTGGCTGGATGGATTAGAAAATTGAACCCAACATTCTGCTGCCTGCAAGAAACACACCTTAATAGTCAAAGCAAACACAGACTCAGAGTCAAAGGCTGGAAAACAATCCTACAGGCAAACAGCTCCCATAAAAAAGCTGGGGTAGCCACCTTAATATCAGACCACATCGATTTCAGAGTGAAGAAGGTCATAAGAGACAGTGAAGGCCATTTCTTAGTGATCAAAGGATCTGTACAACAGGAAGAACTTACAATAATAAATGTATATGCACCTAATGAGAGACCAGCAAAGTACTTAAAACAACTACTCATAAATTTGGAAAAAGACATCAATAGCAACACAATACTAGTGGGAGACTTCAACACCGCTTTGTCACCTCTGGATAGATCAACCAGACTCAAGCTTAGCAAGGACATACTTCATCTGAGGGAAACAATGGAAGAAAGGGACTTAGTAGATATATACAGGACACTTCATCCTCAAAAGGCTGAATACACATTCTTCTCAAGCGTACATGGAACATTCTCCAAGATAGACCACATGCTGAGCAACAAAACATACCTCCATAAAATTAAGAAGATAAAGATTGTATCAACAATCTTCTCAGACCACAATGCGCTTAAATTAGAAGTAAATCACACACAAAAACAGAAAACTAAATCAAACACCTGGAAATTAAACAGTGTGCTATTGAACGAGTGGCTTAGACAGGACATCATAGAGGAAATCAAAAGATTCCAAGAAATGAATGAAAATGAGGACACGAGTTACCAAAACTTATGGGACACAGCAAAGGCTGTCTTAAGAGGAAAGTTTATAGCTTTACAAGCATTCCTCAGAAAGGAGGAGCGAGCCCACATAAATAAAATAACCTCACAGCTTAAGAGCTTGGAGAAGGACCAACAAAAGGAGCACAACCCAAACAGGAGGAAGGAAATAATAAAACTCAGAGCAGAGATTAACGAGATGGAAACCCAAAAAACAATCCGAAAGATCAATGAAACCAAGAGCTGGTTCTTTGAGAAAATTAACAAGATCGATAAGACTCTAGCAAAACTCACAAAGAAGGGGAGAGAGAAAACCCTAATAAACCGAATCAGAAATGAAAAGGGGGTCATCACAACAGAAACTACAGAAATTCAAAGGATCCTCAGGGAGTACTTTGAGAAGCTTTATGCGACGGAACATCAAAACCTCGAGGAAATGGATAAATTCCTAGACTCCTACAGACTCCCAAGGCTGAACCAAGAAGACCTGGAATACCTGAACAGACCTATCACCACCAAGGAAATTGAAATGGTAATAAAAAGTCTCCCCAAGCACAAAAGCCCTGGCCCGGATGGATTCACCAGTGATTTCTACCAAATCTTTAAAGAAGACTTACTCCCAATCCTCTTTAAGCTTTTCCACGAAATTGAAATATCAAAAACACTCCCGGACAGTTTCTACGAAGCAAATATCACACTGATACCAAAAGCAGACAGAAATAACACAAAGAGAACTACAGGCCGATATCCGTGATAAACACAGATGCAAAGATCCTCAACAAACTACTAGCAAATAGAATCCAACTACTCATCAAAAAGATCATACATCATGACCAAGTAGGATTCATCCCAGGGATGCAAGGATGGTTTAACATTCGTAAATCAATCAACATAATCCATCATATCAACAAAAGAAAAGATAAAAAGCATATGATCATATCAATAAATGCAGAGAAAGCATTTGACAAGATCCAGCACCCCTTTATGATGAAAACCCTAGCCAAAATGGGGTATAGAGGGGACTTTCCTCAACATAGTTAAAGCCATCTACCACAAGCCTACAGCAAGCATCATCCTCAATGGGGAAAAATTGAGAGCCTTCCCTCTAAGATCAGGGACGAGACAAGGATGCCCACTCTCTCCACTGCTGTTCAATATAGTACTGGAAGTACTTGCAATAGCGATTAGGCAAGAAAAAAGATATTAAGGGCATTCAGGTAGGAAAGGAAGAAATCAAGCTCTCACTATTCGCAGATGATATGATACTATACTTAGAGAACCCAATAACTTCCACCAAAAAACTTCTAGAAACAATAGACTCGTATAGTAAAGTTACAGGCTATAAAATCAATACCCAAAAGTCCATGGCTTTTCTATACGCAAACAGTGAGAGAGAAGAAAGCGACATGAAAAAAACAATCCCGTTCACAATTGTGCCCCAGAAAATCAAGTACCTAGGAATCAGCTTAACTAAGGAAGTAAAGGACCTGTACAAAGAAAACTACAAAACGCTACTTCAGGAAATAAAAGAGGACATGAGGAAATGGAAAGATATCCCCTGCTCATGGGTCGGGAGACTTAACATTGTCAGAATGGCAATACTACCGAAAGCATTGTATAAATTCAATGCAATCCCTATAAGGATACCCATGACATTCTTCAAAGAAATGGAGCAAACACTCCTGAACTTTATATGGAACAATAAGCCCCCGTGAATAGCTAAAGCAATTCTTGGGAAAAAGAAAATGGGAGGAATCAACCTCCCTAACTTCAAACTCTACTACAAAGCAGTAATAATTAAAACAGCGTGGCACTGGAACAAAGACATAACTGCAGACCAGTGGAACAGGGTTGAATACACTGACATCTCCCCTCAATCATATGATCATCTAATCTTTGATAAAGGTGCAAAAAATGTGAAGTGGAGTAAGGAAAGCCTCTTTAACAAATTGTGCTGGCATCACTGGACGGCTACATGCAAAAAAATGGGCTGAGAACTCTGCCTAACACCATGTAAAAAAGTAAGATCAAAATGGATTAAAGACCTCAACATCAGACCAGAAACCATAAGGTACATTGAAGACAAAGTTGGCAAAACCCTCCATGACATTGAGGCTAATGGTACATTCAAAGATGCCACGCCACTGGCCGAGCAAGTAAAAACAGAGATAGATAAATGGGACTATCTTAAACTAAGAAGCTTCTGCACCTCCAAAAAAACAGTGACCAAAACACAAAGACAGTCTACAGAATGGGAAAGGATATTCACCGAATACACATCCGACAAGGGGTTGATATCAAGGATATACAAAGTACTGGTTGAACTCCACAGGAAGAAAACATCCAATCCCATCAAAAAATGGGGCAATGAAATGAACAGAAACTTTCTCAAAGAAGAAATCCGAATGGCAAAAAAGCACATGAGAAAATGCTCTACATCATTAATCATCAGGGAGATGCAGATCAAAACCACAATGAGATACCATCTCACACCTCAGAGACTGGTCAAAAGAACAAAAGCAACCGATGCTGGCGCGGATGTGGCGAGAAAGGAACACTCCTTCACTGTTGGTGGGAATGCCGACTAGTTCAGCCCTTTTGGAAAACAGTATGGACGCTTCTGAAAAAATTAGAAATTGAGCTCCCATTTGACCCAGCAATACCACTCCTGGGAATATACCCCAGAGAGGCAAAAATGTGTAGTCTGAGTGACATCTGCACTTGTTTGTTCATTGCAGCACTCTTTACAATAGCCAGAAACTGGAAGAAACCTGAGTGCCCAAGAACAGATGACTGGTTAAAGAAACTTTGGTACATCTACACAATGGAGTACTATGTAGCTCTTAGAAAAGATGAAGTTATGAAATTTACATACAAGTGGTACAACATGGAAAGTATCATGCTGAGCAAAATGAGTCAGAAAGAGAGGGATAGACATAGAAAGATTGCATTCATCTGGGGGATATAAAGTAACAAAGTATGAGATTAAAAATACCCAAGAATAGCTGAGATCAGCACCAGGAGGATTACTCCATAGCTTAGAGGCCAGCCAGGCATTCTAGGGGAAAGGGCAGCTCAGATAGAGAAGGGAGCACCAAATAAAGGATGTTTGGAGGATCCTCCCAGGAGAGGAGATGCATGTCGAAAGTAGACTATAGACTGAACATGTTTGCCACTCAATGCCTCTTTTGCAGACCACAACACCCAAAAGGAGAGAGAAAACAAAAGGAAATACCCTGCCACAGAGGCAGGGTGGGATGGGGGGGATGGGGGTGGGAGGGATATTATCCATGGTGGTGGAAAATGGGCACTGGGGGAGGGATGGGTATTTGATCATTGTATAATCGAAACCCAAGCATAAAAAATTGTAAATCTACAACTGTACCTCATGGTGTTTCACTAATTAAAAATTTTAAAAAAAGACAGTGCTGAGATGCCACCTCACACCAGGGACAATGGCATGTATCAAGAATGCTGCGGACAATCTGTGCCAGTGGAGAAGTGGTGAGAAAAGGACTTTCATCGCTATTGGTGGGAATGTTGTCTGGTTGGATCTGTGTGGAAAACAGTATCAAGAATCCTCATTAAATACAGTCTACAGAATGGGAAAGAATATTAACATAATACCCTTCTGATAAGGGGTTAATATCAAGGATATACAAGGCCCTGGTTGAACTCTACAAGAAGAAAACATCCAATCCCATCAGAAAATATGGCAATGAAATGTACAGAATCTTTCTCAAAGAAGAAATCCGAATGGCCAAAAGGCACATTATAAAAGGCTCTTCGCCACTAATCATCAGGGACATGCATATCAAAACAACAATGAGATATCATCTCATACCGCAGAGACTGGCCCACATCCAAAAGAACAAAATCAACCAGTGTTGGCATGGATGTGGGGAGAAGAGAACTCTCCTTCACTGCTGGTGGGAATGCCGACTGGTTCCGCTCTTTTGGAAAACAGTATGGACGATTCTCAAAAAATTAGAAATTGAGCTCCCATTTGACCCAGCAATACCACTTCTGGGAATATATCCTGGAGATTCAAAAATATATACTAGAAATGACATCTGCACTTCTATGTTTATTGCAGCACTGTTTATAATAGCCAGAATCTGGAAAAAACCTGAGTGCCTGAGAACAGACGACTGGTTAAAGAAACTGGTACATCTACACAATGGAATAGTATGCAGCTGTTAGAAAAGATGAAGTCATGAAATTTTCATATAAGTGGATGGTCATGGAGAGTATCATACTAAGTGAAATGAGTCAAAGAGAGAGGGACAGACATAGAATGACAGCACTTATTTGTGGAATATAAAGTAACAGAATGGGAGACTAAAACCTAAGGATAGTAGAAAGAAGGGCCAGGAGGACCACTTATGGCTTGGAAGCCGGCCTCACATGGTGGGGGCAAAGGCAGCTAAAATAGAGAATGGACCATCAAGTAAAGGGTACATGGAGGGCTCACTCGGGATGGGAGATGCGTGCTGAAAGTAGACTATAGACTGAACATGATGGCTACTTAATACCTATATTTCAAACCATAACACCCAAAAGGAGAGAATAAAAGGGGAGAGGTGGAGGAGGAGTAGGTGGGGAGCTGGTGGGAGGGATACTGGAAACATTCGTGATGGACAATGGGCACTGGTGGAGGGATGGGTACTCGATCATTGTATGACTGAAACGTAAGCACGAAAGTTCGTCAGTCTGTAACTGTACCTCACAGTGATTCATTAAAAAATTAAAGAATAAGAAATAAAAATAAATTTTTAAAATTTAAATTAAATTTAAAAAGAAAATAAAATAAGCCTCAGCAAACTTAACATTGAGGTGCCATGTGACCCAGCAATTCCACTTCTCAGTATCCTCAAGTCACAGAACTCTAATCTGAAAGATCGGCTGCATCGTGGTGCATTGGAGCACTTTGTGCAGCAGCTAGAATACAGAACCAAGCCAGGTGTCCAGCAGTAAGTGAGTGGACAGTGAAGGCACCGTGCAGAAGCACCATGGCATACTAAGGGGCCACAAGGAAGGACAAGACCACACAATTCACTAACAACATGAACGCCACTGGAGGAAACTCACATTGAGTGAACCAAGTCAGAAGCCGGGCCCTGGATAAACTCACCTCTCTGTGGTTTATTCTATAGACCATTAATATATGACTGGGGAATGCAAGGTACCCTCGGCCCTACTCAAGAACTAGAAGAATCGGAAGAGAGAGAAAAGGAGAGAGGAGGAAGAAGGGATGAGAGGGGCCAAGGTCATTGGACACATCAGTTGGTATAGAGGTGGCATATACATCTGTAGCTAAACCACAGCTCCATTATTACTGTAAGCAGGGGGCCCAAACGAGAATAATTAAACTCAAAAATGTACCTGTTGGACTTGAGCAATAGTGCAGCAAGTTCTTGCCTTGCATGCGGCTGACTTGGGCTCAAATTCCTGTACCACATTGTCCCCCAAGTCCCACCAGGAGTGACCTCTGAGTGTAAGCCCTGAGCACCTCTCGATGTGGTCCAAAAACCAAAGGGGGAAAAATGTACGAGTTAAGGTGGCAATTTGGGGGGTGGGAGAGAACTTGGGAACGTGTTTGGGGGAAGCTGACAGCCATAGGATAGGTGTTGGGACATTGTATGCTTAGCAACTTAAACTTGTTTAAATATATATATATATATATATATATATATATATTGCTTTTTGGGTCACACCCAGAGATGCTCAGAAGCTACTCCTGGCTCTGCACCCAGGAATCACTCCTGCAGTGCTTGGGGAACCATATGGGGTGCCGGGGATTGAACCCGGGTCAGCTGCATGCAAGGCAAATGCCCTACCCGCTGTGCTATCGCTCTGGCCCTAAATATATATTTTTAAATATATAAAACAATTGTAAAGAACGGCAGAATGAAGCAGTCCTGGCAGGCAGCAAGACACTGATGGGCCTGGCCGCTTCCACCAAGAGTCCCCAAGCATCCATGGCAAATATATGGAGAATTACCTTTCTTCTCTCGCCTCGAAGGGTAGTAGCAGCAGAATATTACCACCAGGACAATGATCAGGATCAACAGCAGCGTAAGGGAGACGGCCAGGAGCACGATGGCCCAGGTGGGCAGGGCCTGACCTGACTCGCTGCCTGCAAGGTCAAAGGGGAAAGAGAGAGAGAGAGAGAGAGAGAGAGAGAGAGAGAGAGAGGTCAGTGGCTTTGCCTGAGCATGAAATCAGGCAACACCACACCGTGGGTCTAACACAGACCCTAGGGGATGAGCCCCTCAGCCTGTTCTTGGGGCAAGCTGTCCTGGGCCAAGTCCTGGCTCAAGGTGCTGAAACAGGCCACACCTCACCATATGGATTACAGCACACAATTGCCTGCCCAGGGCCAGTCCACAGGCCAGCCACCACACCTCTGCCCTCCTGAGTTAGATAAGGCTGGGACACTGCCCACTGGACGGGTAATGCTGGATGACTCCATCCATGTGTGCAATACCTGCAGATAAAACTGAGGGGCAGAAAAAGCACAACGGTGGCTGGAGTGATAGTACAGTGGTGAGGACATTTGCTTTGCACACGGCCGACCCAGGTTCAATTCCCAGCATCCCGTATGGTCCCCCAAGCACCACCAGGAGTAATTCCTGTGTGCAGATCCAGGAGTAACCCCTGACTATCGCCAGGTGTGACTCATAAAGCCAAAATTTAAAAAAAAGAAAACAATAGAGAGAGAGAGAGAGAGAGAGAGAGAGAGAGAGAGAGAAAGAGAGAAAGAAAGAAAGAAAAAAAGAAAGAAAGAAAGAAAGAAAGAAAGAAAGAAAGAGCACAACGGGAAAAGGAGAGAAACAGGCAGTAGGAGAGAATGTAGATCCCGTGGCCCTTAAACTCGAACCCTGTGCTCTGGGCATCTTAGTCGCTTCCAGTGGGATCGTGGGCAAGAGGGCAGGATGGGGTGTTCTAGCCAGTCACTGCACACGACCTGCTCCCCCACACAGACCCAAGGGCCTGTCTCCAGGCACCTCTTATTTCCCTCAAACCTTGATGTTCCAGCAAGATTTGGACCTACTGCCCAAATTTTGAAAGCGTGTTTTCTCTTATTGAATTTGATTTCAGTAACTAGCATGGCCCCTCCTAAGAGGGCTGAACCCCTGAAAGATAAGTGCAGAAATAAATATAGAGGTTAAAACATATTCTTTTTTTTATAAATTGGTAATACAGAAATTGTGCCATGAGCAGTGTGCTTGCCTTGCTTGTGGTTGACCCAGGATCTATCCTCAGCATCCCAAAATTGAAATAAATTAAAATTACCTACAGTCAAGCCTCAACCACAGTTGCCCTGGCCGCACATCAAGTGCGTCCCTAAGCACCAGGAATGATTTTTTTTTCTAAGTTTCTTATAACTTAAAAGACTGTATCAGAATCGCCCAATCCAAGCCAACCATCCTTTTGTCCTTTTTTTGTTAAGAGTCACTGTGTTTCGTGTATGATGTAGGGTTGCTATTCTGGAAAACCAATATAATACGGCTTCTCAACTTTGCCTGGATTTGTTTTCTTTCACTTTGGACATCTTGCATGGCCTCTCCCCAGGAACCAGGAGCGATTTCTGAGCCCAGAGCCAGGAGACAGCCCTGAGCATCCTGGGTGTGGCTCCAAAATCAAAAAAGAGAGAGGGAGGTTCTGGAGTAATAGCACGGGGGGTGGGTTAAGATATTTGCCTTGCATAGAGCGGACCCAGGTTCAATTCCCAGCATCCTATATGGTCCCCTGAGCACCACCAGGAGTGATTCTTGAATGCAAAGCATTGCTGGGTGTGAGCAAAAAAGCAGAGAGAGAGAGAGAAAGAGAGAGAGAGAGAGAGAGAGAGAGATACAGAAATATAGATAAATAATAAGCAATAAGCAAGCCAGGAAATCTAGACAACAGAACTGAGTTTCCTTGAGGGCAGCTGTGTAAATGGGGTGGACTTATCTGGGGGAAACTTTTGTTTGTTTAATTTTATTTTTTGTTTGTTTGTTTAATTTTAAAGATAAGATAAAACAAAAGCTTGGAGCAGTAAATCCCAGGAAGACTGGAAGGACACTCTCCACCATGCCAAGTGGGGGCACCCCAGGTCCCTTCGAAGGTCTCAGGGTGGGATCTGAGCCTGTTTCCAGTCCGCAATCCTTTCCTGGGCCTGCAGAAAACAGCTTCTGCAATGTGGGATCAGCAGGAAATGGAAGCGAGGACAAGAGGGCAGAGAAAGAAAAGCCATCTGGGTTGGGAACACCGCCTTGACCAAGCTGGGTTCCCTGCAGTTAGCTAAACTCAAATTTACATTAATTAAAATTATATACAATTAATCCCCGGGCACCACAGTTTCCCTGTGAGCCCAGCGGGGAGCCCCGCCTTCACCAGCACGGTCCTGCTGCATGATCAGGCTGGCGCTGCCCACTGGCCCGTGGGAACTGCACTATCCCAGAGAGCCTTTATCTGGCTCTTCACTTCCCCTCCCAGCCCCACTGCAGTCAAACCACAAGACCTTTAAGTTGAGCTGTTTAAATGGGAATTGCTCTTCAATAGAACTGTCACTCAGCTCTGAGTACGTGGGTATTTTATTAGATGATTTGCTCTAAGAAATATTTAAACAACAGACTTCCTTCCAAGAACGCTCAGGCTGGCTTTTAAGCTAAGGTCCCTCCAGCACTTTGGAATCAGAGGCTACAATTAAAAGCAGCTCTTACATGTTCTTGCTTAGCATCTTTGCCTAAAAAAAAAAGTGGGGGGTGGGGATCCTGAAATCACCATTGGCTATCCCTGTGCCAAAGTTAGGTGCTCAGAATAAGTCAGTGTGTCTCAAGCCCCTGTCTCATATTGGTTATGGATTGGGTGGATGGATAAATAAGAAGATGTATGGACCCATGAATGAGAGGAAGGATGGATGGATGGACATGGTTGGATGGTTGAGTAGATGAATGCACAAACAGATGAGTGAATGGATGGACAGATGGACAGGCAGAAAGACAAATGCATGAATAGATGTATGGGTACATGACTAGATGTGTGACTGGGTGGACAGATGAATGAATGAGTAGAGAGATGAGTGTGTTGGAATGGATGAATCATGGAGTGAGCAAGGAAGAAAGGATGGATGGATAGATGGACGGACGGATGGACGGACGGATGGATGGATGGATGGGTGAATGGATTAATGGATGGATGGATGGATGGATGGATGGATGGATGGATGGATGGATGAATGGATTAATGGATGGATGGATGGATGGATGGATGGATGGATGGATGGATGGATGGATGGATGGATGGGTGAATGGATTAATGGACGGACGGATGGACGGACAGATGGATGGATGGATGGATGAATGGATTAATGGATGGATGGATGGATGGATGGATGGATGGATGGATGATGATGGGTAGGTGGGTGCATACATAGATTGGTGGATGGATGGACAGGCAGAAAAATATGGATGAATGGGTAGGTGGGTTGAAGGATGGATGGATGGATGGGTAGATGGGTACAGGAATAAATGAAGAAACTGAGTTCTGAGCCTATATGCAGAAGACAATTCTATATGGTTGCCCTAATGCCCATTTTTTTCCTCATATTTAGATGCCCAGAGGAAAAAAAGGATTGCGATAAAGTCAAAACCTTTTTTCTAAAAATCTGTATATCCACATTGCTTATTGTGATAGGCTGGGAGAGAACAGAAGTTCCCGAATATAGGCGGAGAGGAAAGGAGACAGAATTAGACCCTTTCCCAGCTTTCTGCCCCAGCATTAGATCTTTAAAACAAACCAGCTCTGAGGCCAGAAAGATGTTAACACAATGAGGAGGGAATGGCGGGCCACCTAGGTTTGACCCCCAGCATCCCATATGGTTCCCTGAGCACCGCCAGGAGTAATTCCTGAGTGCAGAGCCAGGAGTCACCCCTGAGCATGACCAGGCATGACCCCTCCCCTTCACAAAAAAAAATAATTAATCACAAAATAAAACAAACCAGTGTTGGTGGTGAAATTGGTGTTGGAACATTGACTATCTGAAACAACTGTATTAGGAGCAGCTTTGTAAATCAGAGTGTTTAAATAAAATTTCAAGCATCCAAAACTAAAGAAAAAGAAAAACAAACCTGTGTCCTCCCACCCAGAGAACAACCTGCCTGACCCTCTAGCCCCAGGCCTGGAGGGATGCCAGCTGCTGGTGCCGCTGCCAACACAGAGCCCCCTTCAGTGGGGCCAAGGAAGTGTTCTGAAGTCATGCCAGGGGGTTGGTTCTGGTGAGAAGTCAGTGACTTGCACCCAGGAATTCCTCATGGGCAGCCAAAATGCTGCCAAGCCACCTGCCTCCTGGAGGGACATTCCTGCTTCCCTGCTCACAGGCGCCCCCAAGGCACTGACCAGGAGGGTTCCACCTCCTGACACCCAGTGCAGGTCCCCGCCTCCCTGAACCCTTGGACCCACGCTCCCCCAGGAGTGCCAGGCTTGCCCTGAGAGTGAGGAGCGGCCAGCAGTCAGGCACGTAGAATTCCTGGCTGCCAGGTCACGGTGGCACCCTGATTCCCGCCCGGGGCACGTGCAAACACCAGGAGCTTTCAGAGAGACCCGACCTGGGTTCACAGTAAGCTCTGAGATTCAAGAGTTCGGCAAAGAGGGAAAAAGATCAACACCCTTGCTCTGCCCGGTCCTTATCAGGGGTGTTTCCTCATGCGGGAGCTGTCAGCCTGCCAAGTTTCAGGAGCCTTGGACTCATGCCTGCCCTGGGGCCTGGGACCTGCCCAGGGAGGAGATGAGCAAAGCAAGGCAGTGAGTCAGGGTGCTAGGGTGGCCCTGGCTTCCCTGTCCCTCAGCCCGGCCACCACACGCAGCAGAGCCATGTCCCGCTTGCCGACAAGCCTCCCGCTCTCCCAGCACCGACCGGAAGAGCCTGCCTTCATTTGATATTTTTCTGGGTTTTTGGTAGTTGGGGGGGTGGGGTGGGAGGGACACCCAGCGGTGCTCAGGGCTTGCTCCTGGCTCTGCGCTTAGAGATCCGTCCTGATGGAGCTCAGGACAGGGTGCCAGGGACCAAGGCCAGCCCCTACCACATTCACGGGGCCTCTGCTCCAGGGAGATGCACGCACCAGCTTCGAGATCACGCTCCTGGGGGATGAAGTTGGTCTTCTGGGGGACCACGTGGGCGGTGGATGGAAAGGGGGGGATATGGATGGTAGTGCTGTGCTGAAGAACCCGAATATCACACAGTCGGGCAGAAACACAGGGACAAAGTGGTCAGGGGTGGGGCTGGAGCGATAGCACAGTGGGGAGGGCGTTTGCCTTGCATGTGGCCGACCCAGGTCCAATCCCTGGCATCCCATATGATCCCCTGAGCACCGCCAGGAGTGATTCCTGAGTGCAGAGCCAGGAGGAGGCCCTGAGCATTGCCGGGTGTGATCCAAAAAGAAAAAAAAAAAGAGGGCAGGGGACCGGCAGAGCCACTGTCCCCAGGACCTTCGCTCCGGTCTCCTCCCCTGCCAGGCTGCACCTGCCACATGGGATAAACCCCTGGGACCATGCAGCCCAGAGGGCCAGACAGTCTGCGTGGACGGACTGTGGCCCAGGCAAGGACCAGTGGGGCTTAAGCTGTGGTCACCCCACAGAAGGTTCCCACCGTGTCCGCCCCACCCACTGTCTCTCTGCCCCTCACACACCCACACCCCAATCCTGAATTTACTGGATTTACTGTGACGCCATCAGCTCGGGTTCTCCAACTGCCCATCCCCTGCCCGTGGAGGAAAGAAAAATGAACCTCGCCTATGCTCTTCAAACAGTGCTCAGGACAGTTTGAGGGCACAGACACCTCAGCTGAAACCCAGCAGCGCTGGGCCCTCCACCCCCACATGCTCCCTTGGGTGGCTCTATCAAGGGGCCATGGGTGGCCTTGGGGTCTGGCTCGGAGCCTCTCTGGCAGGGCCTGTTCTGGTCTCCACACCGGCTCTGAGGCTTATCTCCTTGCAACAGAGACAGCCAAGGCACAGGGAGGGGAAGAGACTTGTTCAAAGTTGGACAGCAAAGTTAAGAGGCAAAATATCAGGGGCCGGTGTGGGCCCGGGCTGTCTGCTCTCTGCATCTGAGGAGAGGAGAGGAGCACTGATGAGGAGCCCCTGATGAGGAGCCCCTGATTAGGCAGAGAGCATGGGGCTTGGGCCTTGGAGGTTCTGGTTTCAACAGCCCCTGGGCCTGAGTTTAAAGGAATTGGGGCGGGGCTGGAGGGATAGCACAGTGGGTAGGGCGTTTGCCTTGCACGCAGTCAACCCGGGTTCGATTCCCAGCATCCCATATGGTCCCCCAAGCACCACCAGGAGTAATTCCTGAGTGCAGAGTCAGGAGCAACCCCTGAGCATCACTGGGTGTGACCCCAAAAAGCAAAATAATAAAAATAAATAAAGGAATTTGGGAGCTTTTTGAAAATACGCCAGTGCCCAGGCCCCGGGCAACCTTATCAAGACCTCTGGGCTGGGGTTCCTAGCTCGCTGCTGCCCTCACCTCCCCTGGACACTGGACACTGGCAGTTGGCCATGAAGGAGCTGCCTTATGTGTCTTCCCGTCAGCTCTGGGGGGGAACAGACCCTCAAAGCCAGGGACTTGCCCCAGGTCACACAGCACGATCATTACTCCTGACTCTGGCCTGAGCTGAAATTTCCACGGGTCATAAGACCACATGACGCTGCTGTGGCAACCACGGGTGTGCCCAGTGCAGGGGGGGTGGGTCGGCTGCAGGCAGGCTGAGGGGCTACCTGGGCACGGCTGGGCTCGTGAGGGCGGGTGTGCGGGGCTGGCCCTGGGCCTGGCGAGGTGGGACCACATCCGTCTCTCCCGAACTGTCCCTGCGAGCCCTGTTCTCTCAACCGACTTCAAACAAACATTTGGCACTGGTTGGACTCCTAAGCTACTGGCTGATTCCACAGCTTTCAGGACTTAAAGGGATTATTCCAGAAATAAACACGGCGTCCTGGCACTTGCCAGAAGCGGTTGCTGGGACGGAGGTTTCTCTGGGTCCTGGAGAAGTGGGCACGGCCTGTGTAAGCTTTGAGGCCTCTCCCAGCCCCGCTCTGCCCCCGCAGACCATCCTCCAGCTGGTAAAACTGGCAGAACATTGCCTGCACAGAAGGAGCACTAAAAGTCTAAAGAATCATGGGACCTTGACAAAAAAACACCTCGCAGAAAACACACACTAGCCACCAGCCACCAGCAGCTCTGGGCCTTGATGTTATTTAGAAGCAAATTACCCCTTTCCAGGGAATGGAGCGATAGTACAGCAGATAGTGCATTTGCCTTGCATGTGGCCCACCTGGGTTCGATTCCCAGCATGCCATGTGGTCCCCCAAGTACCGCCAGGAGTAGTTCCTGAGTGCAAATCCAGAAGTAACTCCTGAGCATTGTCAGGTATAACCCAAAGAGGAAAAAAAAAATTGCCCCTTTCCAAAGAAGTCCAGTGACGTCCAGCAATGCCAGGAACCTGCTGCCCATCTCTGTGAGGTTGCAAAAGCCAGCTGTCCCCACCAGCTGCCCCCACCAACACCGCCCTTCCCTACACCTTCTGTAAGATGCTTTCGTGGGGGGGGGGGGGGGGGGCGGAACAAGCACCCCCTCTGGCCTCCCAAAGCAAACCTTTGCAGGCAGCTGGTTTCTGAAACCATCTGCACCTCCCCCCTCACCCCATCACCCCGAAGGCAGCATCTCTCTCTTATCCCAGTGTTTGCTTTCAAAGGTTTGTTTCGTTCCATTTGATGCTAATGGGTTTTTTAAACCTCTTACAAAGCCTGGCTGTGCTTTAGGGCACTGCAACAGCTTAAGGCCAGCGGCTCTGAGGAGGAAAGGCTGGGTCTGGGTCCAGGCTGAGGTAGGCAAGTGCGGGGCGTCTCCAGGGACCAAGCACTAGGACACATACAAGGTTGTATTGGAAGAATATCCAATCCAGCCAGAGGGAACTCCCACTGGTCAAATCCAGCGCAGATATTGAGGACAGGCAGCTGGGCGCCTCTACCCTATGACCCACTGTCCCTTACTCCATACGTGGGCAGACGCCTCACACCGTTCCCCTCTCCTAGGGCCGCATGATTACAAAGCCCACACCCAGGACAGCGGGGCAGGAAATGGGGTTCATATGGGGGAAGTTTCAAGCAGCAGTCTCCCTGGCCAGCGCTGTGGAGGGCTGGGTCACCCCCATCAGGACTGAAGCTTTAAGGCCTTTCTGGATGGAGGTGAGAGAAGCTCTCTGGCACCCCACCTCCACTGTCTTGGCTGCAAGAGTATTAATGAGCACTGTGGGGTGCTCTCTGCAGGGCCCAGAAGGCTGGGCTGGCCCTGCAACAGACAGAGACCCTACTGCAGACTCTGCTGCTCTCCTGGCCTCTACTTGGAAAACAGACGCCAGGGGACTGTATTGCAAGACATAATGCCCAGGAGGGGGAGGGGGGGAGGAAGGGAGAGAGAGAGAGAGGGAGAGAAGGAGGGAGAGAGAGGTGGGAGAGAGAGGAGGGAGAGAGAGAAGGAGAGAGAGAAGGAGAGAGAGAGGAGGGAGAGAGAAGGAGGGAGAGAGAAGGAGGGAGAGAGAGGAGGGAGAGAGAGAAGGAGAGAGAGAGGAGGGAGAGAGAGAAGGAGAGAGAGAGAGAGAAGGAGAGAGAGAGGAGGGAGAGAGAGAAGGAGAGAGAGAGGAGGGAGAGAGAAGGAGGGAGAGAGAGAAGGAGAGAGAGGGAGGGACACAGGAAGACAGAGAGAGGGAGAGAGAGGAAGAGAGGCAGAAAGAGGGAGGAAGAGAGGGAGGGAGAGACAGAGAGGGAGAAGTAGGGAGAGAGAGAGGGAGGGGGGAGGGAGAGAGAGAGAGAGAGAGAGAGAGAGAGAGAGAGAGAGAGAAGAAAAGAGACAGCCTATGGGGGCCAGGGTTGCAGGAGGGAAACTTGAATCCTGGTGATGGGAAATGTGGATGGGTGTTGGAACATTGTATGACTGAAATCCAATTATGAGTAACTTTGTAACTGTGTATTTCACAGTGACTCAATAAAAAAAATAATGAAAAATAGACAGACCTATCAGCATCCCCACCAACAATGAAGAAGAGTCCCTTTCTCCATGCATACATCCCAGCACTAGTTGTTTTTGCTCTTTTTGAAGTGTGCCAGTCTCTGTAGAGTGAGATGATATCTCATTGTTGTTTTGATTTGCATCTCCCCAATGATTAGTGATGTGGAGCATTTTTTCATGTGCCTTTTGGCCGTTTGTATTTCTCCTTTTAGCAAGTTTCTGTTCGTCTCTTCTCCCCATTTTTTTGATGAGGTTGGATGTTTTGTTTTTGGAAAGTTCTACCAGTTAATATATCTTATATATCTCGGATATTAATCCCTTATCAGTTGGGTGTTGGGTAAAAAGTTACTCTGGACAAGAACTGAGTGATGAAAGGAAGTAAGTGATATACATGATACTCCTTTAGTAACAGTTTTCCAAACCACAGTGCCCAAAGGAAAAGAGAGAGAGAGACATGGGACCGGGGGCATTATGGCCCGTCCTTCACGCCCTACCGAGGTCACCAGTTGCCCCCCACGAGCGGCTCTCCGGCACGGCCATGGCCCCAGAAGCACAAAGACTTAATACAGAAAACCAGCAGCTTGGAGCAGAAAAGCGAACGGACTATGCATTAATCCACACCATCTTGCCTGCCCGGAGGGGAAAGGGTGTTGCCCCATTCGCCCTCTCCTCTCTGGAAAGAAAGATGGTGGCCTCATGGGAGCCTTGTGGAGAGCAGGTCTGAGCCGGGGGTGGGGGAGCAACGGATACCTCATGGGAGGGGGGGCGTTCCAGCCCGTCCTTCACGCCCTACCGAGGTCACCAGTTGCCCCCCACGAGCAGCTCTCCGGCACGGCCACGGCCCCAGAAGCACAGAAACCAATCTCTTAATTATCTGACTCTCAGTAGAAATATTTCCAGGGTTAATAAATAAAATAGCAGAAATCCAAAACCGCGCAGCCGCTATTGCGGCCGCAGCACATCATTTAATTCTTGAACCCAGCTGTAGAAAGCAAATCATTTCACAATGCTTTTTCAGCATGGCTGATGGGGGGGGGGGGGGTAAAGTCTAAATAATAATGGTGCAACTTTTATCGAAACAATGAAGCTAGTCAAAGTAGACAGAGTGTTAACTAGAATTCATCTGCCTCACAGACATTGGGGGGGGTGACTTATTGGGGTTCTTCGTGGTGAAAAATAAGTATTGGTAAAGGGAAATGTGATTGGTATTTGCATGACCGAGACCTAAACCTGAAAGCTTTGTAACTTTTCCCACAGTGATTCAAGAAAGAAAGAAAGAAAGAAAGAAAGAAAGAAAGAAAGAAAGAAAGAAAGAAAGAAAGAAAGGAGAGAAAGAAAGAAAGAAAGAAAGAAAGAAAGAAAGAAAGAAAGAAAGAAAGAAAGAAAAGAGAGAGAGAAAAAAAGGTCTACCATAGTGGCAGGCTTGGGGTAGGGTTAAGGTGGGCAGGAGAAAAACCAGGCACATTGATAGCAAAAAATGTGCACTGGTGAAGGAACCGGTGTTGGAACATTGTATGACTGAAAGTCAACCATGAGGGGGCCGGAGTGATAGCACAGCGGGTAGGGCGTTTGCCTTGCACGCGGCCGACCTGGGTTCAATCCCCGGCAACCCATATGGTTCCCCCAAGCACCACCAGGAGTAATTCCTGAGTGCAGAGCCAGGAATAACCCCTGAGTATCGCTGGGTGTGACCCAAAAAGCAAAAAAAAAAAAAAAAAAGAAAAGAAAAGAAAAAGAAAGTCAATCATGAACAACTTTGAAACTGTGTATCTCACGGAGACTCAGTTAAAAAAAAATTTTTAAAAAATAGACACAGTACTTTCAAACATATTGTGGATAAACGGTCACTGTCACTGTCACTGTCCTCCCATTGTTCATGGACGAGAGGACCCAGTAACATTGTGAGACTTGTTACTGTGTTTGGCATATTGAATACATCACGGGTAGCCTGCCAGACTTTGCCGGGTGAGATACTCTCAGTAGCTTGCCAGGCTCTCCAAGAGGGGCAGAGGAATCGAACTCGGGTCGGCCGTGTTGGGGGTAAACGGTGAACCACCCCAATTCTGCTCAAGTTAGAGGCATCGAGGGCACGGCAGGAAGTGCAGCTAGCCGGGGATGTGATGGAGTGGAGGAAGTGGGGACTCCAAGAGTATACAGATGAGGTTTCTCTCCTGACTCAGCATCATCATGCTGAGGCAGCCCCAGGCCAGCGGGAAAGTAAGTGGCCGCCCCCAGAGAGCCAGGCAGCAGGGACAGGCTGCCCAGAGAATGTCCAACTCCGGACTCGCCAGCAGCCACCCATGGGTCTTTCCAGCTGCCGAGGAGAAAATGCTCCCCACATTCAAGGCTCCCCTTGAGCTTCTGTAACTGCACTGGTTTGCCTTAGCTAAGGAGAAACTTGACTAACGCAGCCCAGCAGAGCGTGGGAAGGAAAAGGTTCACACTCTGCCTGAACTCGGGTTCGGGGCTGTCTCAGGCTTGGCGGCCGCAAGCGTGTTTGAAACTTCCCGGGTGACCTCTCACCCAACAACACGGCAAGGTTTGCATGTAAGCGGGAAAGAGAAACATCGTCTGAAGCTTCATGATGAGAAGGTGATGACAGAACACTGCAGGACAGGCCAGAGAGACTGCAAGGCGGGGAGGCACTGCTGGGCACACGGCCGACCCCAGCTTGGTCCTCAGCTCCACCTAAAAAAATTCCCTGGGGCTGGAGCACAGTGGGGTAGGGCGTTTGCCTTGCATGCAGCCCACCTGGGTTTGATCCGTGGCATCCCATATGGTCCCCCGAGCACCGCCAAGAGTAATTCCTGAGTGCAGAGTCAGGAGTAACCCCTGAGCATCGCTGGGTAAGACCCAAAAAGCAAAAATAAATCCCCTGAGCCCCACCAGGAGGGATCCCTGGGCACAGAGTCAGGAGTAAGCCCTGAGCACAGAGCCAGGAGTCAGCCCTGAGCACAGAGCCAGGAGTAAGCCCTGAGCACTGCCAGGCATGGCCTGAAAACAACTTAAAAATAAAAACAAATTTTTAAAAAGTTCAGGGACCGGAGCAATAGCACAGCAGGCCATGCACACAGCCGACCAGGGTTCAATTCCCAGCATCCCAAATGGTCCCCCAAGCACCGCCAGGAGTAATTCCTGAGTGCATGAGCCAGGGGTAACCCCTGTGAATCACCAGGTGTGACCCAAAAAGAAAATAAATTAAATTAAAATAAAGTGGAAGCGAACTGGAGAGATAACACAATGCACAGGATGCTTATTTCGCACACGGCCAACCAGGGTTCAATTCCCAGCACTGTATAGGACCTCTCAAACTCCTCCAGGAGTGATCCCTGAGCCCCGAGCACACTGGGAGTGGCCCCGAAAGCAAACTAAACAAAGCAATCTGCCTCCACCCCACCCCTCCTCCAAGTCCCAGGCAGCACTGATGAAACCACACCAGGATGCAGCAGATGCAGGAATCCATCACTGCCAGAATGCAGTTCTCACTTACTCAGGGAAGAGACCACTGTGAGGTTGACGGTGACCGACCTGGGCTCGGACAGCCCCTTCATGTGCGCCACACAGGTCACAGCCCCGCTGTCCTGAGGCACGAGCGTCAGCACGCTGGATATGCTGTGGGGGTCCCCAGGCTCCAGGACGGAACTGTAGCTCCAGTTGATGGCCTGAATCTCCAGCTCCCAGGAGAGGTCTGGCAGAGGGGTCCAATCCGAGGCGTGGCAGGTGACATTATGAGGCTGGTCCCTGAGCAGATATTCGGTCTCGGGGATGAGCAGTGTCCCCACAGCTAGGGAAGGAAAGAGAAAGGTCTGAGAGAAGGTCGGGAAGCTCTCACTTCTAGGCTTCCCCTCCCAGTCCAGGGAGCCCACTTCCTCAGACCACACAGGCTGGGTCTGCATGGGGAAATTTGTCCGTGCTGGGTTCACTGAGGAAGGCAAGGCTGGGGATGAAAACATCCCAATCAGGGTGGAAAAAATATGGGAAACAGAGGCAGAGGCTGTGTCCTGGGGCAGCTCCTGCAGCTGGCTGCAGACTTGCTCTGCATCTAGATGGAGCTCATGGAAGAAGAAAGAACCATCCTTGCATTCCTTTCATGGTCCAGAGGACACAGTTGTCAGCAGTGGAAGCAAACCTCCCCCTGGCTCCAGTTGGTTGCCTTTGTTTTATTTAGGGGAGTCACAGACTTTTTTGTCTCTTTGTTTAAAGAAGTGATCCAAATGCTGAAGTGTTGGAAACATCCCTATGGAAAGAACCAAGGACTTCACATACATGGCACTGTGAATCCTGAAATCACTTCAAGCATTTCTTCTTCTCTCTGAAAGTATTTTTTCAATTATTTATGTTGGGCACTGGTGGAGGAATGGGTACTTGATCATTGTATGACTGAAACATAATCACAAAAGTTTGGAAATCTGTAACTATATCTCACGGTGATTCATTAAAATTTTTTTTAAAAAAAGAATAAAAATGGCTATAACCCAAAAAAAAAGTTGAAATTATTTTGTACAGTTGTACCAGTACAACTGTTTGGTGTTCGCCCTCCTGTGACACTGCCACAATACCAGATTCCCTCTGTCATTACCCCAAGGTCCTCCCCAAACACCCAGTGGCCTCAAATCCCACTTCTATTGATTGTAGAATGGGGTTGTTCCCAATAGTGATTATCTAGCTCCTCACTTTGTTTCTTTATGCTCTTTGTTTCTATATCTCTGAGTGAGATAATCTGGTATTTGTCTTTTTCTTTCTTACCCACCTTACCTAGCATGGCTTCCTCTAGTTCTATCCAAGTCACAGCAAACTACAAGATTCTACCCTTTTTTACTGCTGAGTAATATTCCACTGGAATTACAGATTTTTTAGACATAACTTCCTATGACTTGGTCTTAAAATATTCTCATAGTAAATTTACATACAAATGGTACTACATAGAAAGTATCATGTTAAGCGAAATGACTCAGAAAGAAAGGGATAGACATAGAAAGATTGCATTCATCTGGGGAACATAAAGTAACAAAATAGGAAACTAACACCCAAGAATGACCGAGATTAGTACCAGGAATTTTACTCCATGGCTTGGAGGCCAACCACATATGCTAGGGGAAAAGGGAGCTCAGATAGAGAAGGGAACACCAAATAAAGGTGTTGGGAGGATCCTCCCAGGATGGGAGAAGCATGCTGAAAGTAGACTATTGACCAAACATGATTGTCACCCATTGCCTCTTTTGCAAACCACAACACCCAATAAGAGAGAGAGAACAAAAGGGAATGCCCTGCCACAGAGTCAGGGTGGGATGGGAGGGACGGGGGGTGGGAGGGATACTGGGATCCGTGGTGGTGGGAAAAGGGCACTGGTGGAGGGATGGGTATTTGATCTTTGTATAATTGAAACCCAAGCACAAAAATTTGTAAGTCTACAACTGTAACTCATGATGTCTCACTAATAAAAAAAAAACATTCTCATAGTTACAATTTAAATCAGAATCAAATCTAATACAATGAGAGAAATAATAAACTAGGATTACAAATCACATGCTGACAGATACTAGTAGAGACTGAACTATTACCCTGGTAATAGTACAGATTTTTTAGACATAACTTCCTATGACTTGGTCTTAAAATATTCTCATAGTAAATTTACATACAAATGGTACTACATAGAAAGTATCATGTTAAGCGAAATGACTCAGAAAGAAAGGGATAGACATAGAAAGATTGCATTCATCTGGGGAACATAAAGTAACAGGTACCTAATGTTTTCATTTCATCTTTATTTTATTTAAGTATCTATTAAGAACCCACATGCATCACCATGCTCACACACTACAAATAACACACCTGCAAACTGTTATGTTAGTATGTATATACCAACTAGTACTAATATCACTGAAGTAATCTGAGCACTGACCCAGGTAAAGGCACAGCCTCGGTGAAGTACAACAGCACTGAAATACACAGACTAACATTCTGAAATGTCCTTCAATATATAGAGAAAACTCTGGAGAAGAAAACAAAGGCTCTGATTTCAGTCCTGACTTTTTCACAAAATTGCCAAGTCACTGGAATTCCAAGCTCTGTTTCCTACCAACTGGTCATCAGCCTTCAGACATTTTGTTTTCTGTGTTTTATACACTTAAAACTCCCTGATGAGGACCCTCTGCGTGCTGCTCCACCATCTCGGGTGAGGCTGGCCTCTGCTTTTCTGGACTGGGAGACCGAGCCCCTCCCCCCTGGGTGGGTCCCAGAAGCCCCCTACCACAGCACCTGAAGCAGCCGTGCATCAGACAAACTCTACAAATTACACGCTGCTCAGAGTACACACAAATGGTCATGCTAGGAGGATGGGCAGAGAAGAACAAGAACAACCTCTAGCCTCACCTCACAGCATCATCCAGAGGGATTCACTACAAAGATTCACACATCACCCGCATAGCCAGGACACCAGAAAACTCATGGGAAAAAAAGGTAGACGTCCAAGTCCAATAAATGAAAACAGTATCACCAAAGATATAAACAACAGAGATAAATCCTCAGAGAGTATCTTCAGTGACACTGTGATGAGGATGTTCAGTGGGCTCGAAGAAACAATAGCACAGGGAATCAGCAAAGCACAAGAAAGTATAAAAGTCTAAATGAAAAAAAAAACTATAATAATCAAGGCTAAGAGAAAGAGTCCAAAGGGTTAGGTGGTGGCCAAAACAGATGTGATCCTCAGCATCCCATATGGTCCCCTGAGCTCCACACCAGGAGAGATTCCTGAGCGCAAAGCCAGGAGGAACCTGGCTTAAAAAAAAAATACAACCGGAAATAAAGATCATGGTAGGTAATAAGGAAAAAAAAACCTCAATAGAAACTCTGAATATCAGGATAACAGCAGCTGAGCCAAAGGTCAAGGAGCTCTAAGACGTAAAGGAGGAAACTGCTAGGAAAAAGGCAGAAGGGAATAGTCTAGAATAGTCTAAATAGAAATGAATAGCATCCCAGGAAACTGTGGAGTGAACTCAAGAGGAAATAAATACAAATCATCAGAGTCCCTGGAGTACAGAAAGGAAGGCAAATGTGAAAATGAAACAATCGTTGAAGAAGTCATTGAGATAGTTGGAAATGATCACTCTGGAGAAGAAGTGTGTGCTGAAAGCAGGTAAAGGAACAAACAGGATAACCTCTCAGTATGTGCATTGCAAACCATAATGCCCAAAAGGGGAGAGAGAGCAAGGGGGTGAGAGAGAGAGAGAGAGAGAGAGAGTGAGTGAGAGAAGAAAAGCGCCTGCCATAAAGGCAGGCAGGGGGTGGGGGTGATGGGAGGGCACCTGGGGACACTGATGCTGGGAAACGTGCACTGGTGGGGGGATGGATGTTGGAACATTGTATGACTGAAACCCATAATGAACAGCTTTGTAACTGTATGATTTCTTTTTTTTTTTTTAAAGAAAAGGTAAAAAAATAAATCACTGATAAAAATTTCTCAGAGGAGGAATACAGATATCGAAATCCAAGAGGCCCAAAGTTTCCCGGCAAAAATAAACTCAAGTAGGAAAATTCCAAGACACAATGTACTCAGGATGACAAAAGCCAAAGACAGAATATTGAAAGCAGCAAGATCAGAAAAGGAAACTGCATAGTATATACAACAGATCTATCACGTGAGATTTTGCAATCTAGAAGAGTATGGAAGGATATAGCACAAAACCTCAACAAAATCAACACCTCACTGAGAATACTCTATTCAGCTAGATTACTGCCCAGATTTGAAAGAACTATGCAGAGCTTCATGTAGAGGGAACAGCTTAGGGAATTCATAAGCCCTGAAATCAGTTTTACAGGAAGCATTGAAAGAGTTTCTTCAAAGGACAGGAGAAACTTCCCATCAAGTGGCATTGAGTAAGACTCTCAATCCTGGTGCATATGGTTGTCCTTTTGCTTGATTAAGAAAGGTTAAAAACATACAGCAATTGTAGGTAGCATCGCCCTCCCATTGTTCATCGATTTGCTCGAGCGGGCACCAGTAACATCTCCATTATGAGACTTGTTACTGTTTCTGGCATATCGAATACACAATGGGGAGCTTGC
This sequence comes from Sorex fumeus, assembly GCF_029834395.1. Classification (NCBI taxonomy): domain Eukaryota; kingdom Metazoa; phylum Chordata; class Mammalia; order Eulipotyphla; family Soricidae; genus Sorex; species Sorex fumeus. The sequence continues at coordinate 3,266,523 of NW_026606098.1, read as the reverse complement.
CAGGTTCTGCTGTGTGGGCGGGATACTCTCGATAGCTCTCCGAGAGGGGCGGAGGAATCAAACTAGGGTTGGCTGTGTTGGCTGCATGCAAGGCAAACACCCTACTGGCTGTGCTAGCGCTCCAGCCCAGAAAAAATTAATATGAAATAAAAATCTTATATGGACGTCAAGGGGGGCATGATGGGGTCTGGGAGGGAACCTAGGGACGTTAGTGGAGGGAAGAGAACATTGATGGTGGGATTGGTGTTGGAACATGTCACTGTCACTGTCACTGTCCTCCCGTTGTTCATTGATTTGCTCGAGCAGGCACCAGTAACGTCTCACAACAAATTGTGAGACTTGTTGTTACTGTTTTTGGCACATTGAATACGTCAAGGGTAGCTTGCCAGGCTTTGCTGTGTGGGTGAGATACTCTTGGTAGCTTTCCAGGCTCTCCGAGAGGGGCAGAGAAATCGAACCCAGGTCAGCCACATGCAAGGCAGACACCCTACACACTGTGCTATCGCTCCAGCCCTGGCATGCTTAAAAATTTTTATAACAAAAATTTAACAATAAAAATATCACTGAAGACTCCAAGACCTTTAGTTTATGTAGATTATATCTATCAATGTTTACCATTATTTTAAATTAAAATTAAATGTGTCTATTTTTTAATTAGAGACCTTGATAGCAGACCTGATTCTATAATTATCTTAAGGAACATATTGGCCAAATTCTTCATGACATTGAAACTGGGGGTATATTCAATAACTCAGTGCCGTGGGCCAAGCAACCAGAGACAAATGGGACTACATCAAATTAAAATGCTTCTGCAATGTAAAAGAAATGATAACTAGCACATCAAAGACATCTCACAGATGAGGAGAAAATATTTGCTCACCACTCATCTGAAAAAGGGTTAATGATATCCAAGATATATAAATCACTTATTAAAAATTATCCCAAAAACTTCCATCAAAAATGGGAAATGAACTGAATACACACTTCTCAAAGAAAACATACAGATGAACAAGTGGTATGTGAAATAACACTTCATCAGTTGCCATCAAAAAGGTCCAAATCAAAACAACAATGAGATATCTCACACCAGTGAGACTGGCACACTTTAAAAAAAAATCAACCATGAACATATGTGGAGGAAAAGGGCACTCATCCCCTGGTTGTGAGAATGTCCATTGGTTTCACCTCTTTGGAAAACAATATGGACACTTCTCAAAAATATAAAAAATGAGCTTCCATACTGAACTTCCAGTAATTCCACTTCTTGGCATCTACCCCAAGGACCTAGAATTGCATCCACCTCAAGGACCTAATTTGAAAAGACATCTGTGCTCCTATGTTTATTGCAGCTCTATTCACAGTAGCCAGCCAAGTTCTGAACAACCCAAGTGTTCAAATAAGGATGAATAGATTAATAAGTTGTGGTCTATACACTAATGAAATACTACTCAGCTCCAAGAACAGATGAAATCATGCAATTTGTTGCTAGTTTGTTTCTAAGATCACTGAGCAGGCATCTGCTAAGTTAAATCAGTCCAAAGAAGAGGGATATATACACACGATCTCTCTCATATGGGGGATATAAAGAAACTTATAAATAAATGGCCAAAGGCATCAGAACCTGAGAATTAACCTATAGAACTAGGTTTGCTTATATGGCAGTCAGGGTTGGGGGTAGAGGGAAGCTTAGATTAGAGGGACCCATGGGTCACTGGCGAGGGAAGCTGACTCTGGTGGTGAGTGTGGGCGTTGGAACATCGTATGCAGGAAACTATCATTAACAATATTGGAAATCATGACAGGCCTCCATAAAATTGGGGGAAAATTTATTATAATATTTAATCACAACCATACTATCCTAACTACTTATTCATTAGAGATTAACAACATTTGTGAAAAATAAAATTTTTTTTTTGCTTTTTGGGTCACACCCGGAAATGCACAGGGGTTACTCCTGACTCTGTGCTCAGGAATTATCTCTGGCAGTGCTCAGGGGACCATATGGGATGCTGGGAATCGAACTTGGGTCAGCTGCATGCAAGGCAAATGCCCTACCCGCTGTGCTATTGCTCCAGCCCCTGAAAAATAAATTTTTAAAGACAAAACTAATTAGCAAGAAGGTGACACTGTCTTATATTGTTACACAGCTCTTTGCACTCCAGTAGATCCCCCTATCTGCCTCTGACTTCGAGCTGTTGTAGTACATTCCTTTGTCAAAAGTCAGGCAGGAGCCTGGCCTCACAGACGGAGAGACAGAGAGCAAACTCTGTCTTGTTTTCACAGATATCCTGAAGTTCTTTGGTCCCAGGCCAGATGAAAAGCAGTGCTTCCTGAAATGTTGGCTACATTGTGGAGTCTGAATCTCTATAAAGGGACTTTCCTCTCTCTGCTACGTTAAAATCCATCGCTCAACCTGGCACTTTATTGTCTTGCTTTGTCAGAGATGTATCTCACTGTTTAAGTCTTGCTCCAGGATGGAGTGATCTGCAAATCCTGAGAAAGAATTATCCCTCTAGCTTAGTGGACATCTACCAGACCTTACAGATACAGCATGAGGGAGAGGAAATAGTTGTCTTTCTGATGAGAGGACTTAGAAGTTCCTCCCTCGGCGGCTTTCCACAGACCCTGCTGCTCTGTTAGTGCTGGATAAGGCTCTGTCCCCCTGTGTGACCGAGTGTCACTCTACATCAGCTATCAGGAAAACTCTGATCCGCTGAGTAAAGCCAAACTTTCCATGTATGTATGGGAGCAAGAGGTAAAAAGCAGCATCTGACTGCACCTGTGAAGAAACAGGGCCACGATCTGTGTCGTGGATACAACAGGGAAAGCCTCTGGGTGTACCCATGGATATGCAAGGCAATAGAGTGTGCCCGTGAAGACTGAGGTAACTTCACAGACAGCCTGGATGCCAAGGGGATACTGAGGTTCCTCAGCAGCGTCTCTTCCTTATGCTCTAGCACTCTGTCATGGTGGTCACTGGCAGGGACCAAACCCACCCTGACCCAGGGTCAATATCACTAGGAGTAGCCCCTTGGGATGCCCGAGCATCACTTTTTTTTTATTAGTGACAAACCAAGAGGTACAGTTGTAGACTTACAAATGGTTGTGCTTGGTTTCAATTATACAGTGATTAAGTACCCATCCATCCACCAGTGCCCATTTCCCACCACCACGGATCCCAGTATCCCTCCCACCCACCCCCAACCCCCCATCCTACCCTGCCTCGGTGGCAGGGCATTCCCTTTTGTTCTCTCTCTCCTTTTGGGTGCTGTGGTTTGCAAAAGAGGCACTGACTGGCAATCATGTTTGGTCTGTAGTCTACTTTCAGCATGCTTCTCCCATCCTGGGAGGATCCTCCCAACACCCTTTATTTGGTGCTCCCTTCTCTATCTGAGCTGCCTTTTCCCCTAGCATGTGTGGCTGGCCTCCAAGTCATGGAGTAAACCTCCTGGTACTTACCTCGGCTATTCTTGGGCGTTAGTCTCCTATTTTGTTACTTCATGTTCCCCAGATGAATGCAGTCTTTCTATGTCTATCCCTTTCTTTCTGACTCATTTCGCTTAGCATGATACTTTCCATGTAGTACCACTTGTATGTAAATTTCATGACTTCATCTTTTCTAACAGCTGAGCATCACTTTGGAGACCCACCCAAAATAAATGCTACAGCGCCTCTCCCAACCAGAGTGAACCATTGCAGATATTCTGTCCCTGATGTGGGTTCCTTCCGGGTAAACTTGGGAAAGATCTTTACTTCCCAAGATGCTTGTTCTGCCATCTCACTTTTTAACAAAAGCTACAGAAATTTCCAGTAGATTAAAAATGGGCTTCTCAGACAACTCTGTAGACTGAGGGCTTGGGAGGAAGATTTTATGAAACCATGTAGATGTAGGAATTTTATCTGTCATGTACATATGGACAGTAAGCCAGGCCTTTGGTCCAGAGTTTCTGGGATGAGGCATGCCCCCTGTCACTCATTTGCCCTTTGCACTCCACGCTCATCCTCCAAGGATGGCTGGGGTCATCTTCACAGCCATCCTTGGAGGCTTTGCCAGTTTTCTCGTCTACCTTCCCTACTGAAAGCTGAGTCTTTGTCTGACCCACTTCACCTGCCAACATCTACGCTGTGTCACTAATTATTCATTATTTACTCTCCTCGCCAGGGCATAGTGAGCAGGGCCTGTGCCTGGGTCTCTTAACCTCCAGGCCCCCTTCAGAGCCTGACACCATGGTGAACTTCTACTGGGGAGGTCAGAAACGATCGTGAATGACAAAGTTTTTATAGAGGCATTGGCTCTCACGCCAATCCCAGGTGGACGGCACAAGGTCATCTGGTAATATTTCCAAGGTCACACCATGATCATGGAGCTAGAACACGATCCTGGTGCCAGAGTCCCACAGCTGCACTAGAGACGGTGAGACATGCCTGTCTGCCACCCCCCATTCACACGCAGTGACGTGACCCAAGCAGGACCTTGGAGGCTTCAGCCTGTCCTCAGCCACAGATGACACTCAGCGTCAGCCTACCAGGTGGCCAGAGGGAACCTTAGTCTCACTTTAAAGATGAAAAAACTTGGGGCCGGAGCGATAGTACAGCGAGTGAGGGCATTTGCCTTGTACGCGGCTGACCCAGGTTTGATTCCCAGCATTCCATATGGTCCCCCGAGCACCGCTAGGAATAATTCCTGAGTGCAGAGACAGGAGGAATCCCTGAGCATCACTGGGTGTGACCCACAAAGCAAAAAATAATAAAATAAAATAAAGATGAAGAAACTGACCCACCGGCAAGAGTCACCAAGGCAGGTGACTGATGACAATCAAGCCAGAGTCCACACACCTTTGATTCCTTCTCCTGTTTTCCTTCCCACCATGTATCACACTCGGTTATTAGCTACTGGTCACACCAAGCAGGCCAATAACCCAGGTAGCCTTACAAAATTCATTCTCTAGGCTACCACTGTGCCCAGACAATTAAAGGCTCATAAAAGTAATGACCCCATAATTTGAATACGCAAGTAGTAGTGGGCAGACACATATCTCCACCAAATAGTATCAAAACTGATTTTGTAACAAAATAAATCCAAGTCGAATCTTTGGTAATTTCTCCCAGGCAAACAAATTAATAGAAGAAAAATTCCAAAGACATAATGTGGTCTAAGAAATGCTGTTAGACCCTAGAGTATAGGTGCCTTTACATTATTTATTTCCTTCTTCAGGAAAGACAGGGAGTGGAGGGGAGAAGGGATAGATGAGAAGCAGTGGGGCAGGGGTCAGGGGGACTCGGGTCATAGGTGGAGTTAAGGAAGGACACAGATAAATATCCAAACCACAGTCAACAACACTGAAATCACAAGAACCACACTTTCCTGACCAGATTTAAAAGGTGCCTGTCAAGATGGAAGGCTGGGGCTTGAGTGGGTGTGTAGGAGAAGGAATCTGGGATCACCAGTGGGGAAGTTGACATCGGTGGTGGGATTGGTGATGGAACGCTGTATGTCAAAGAAGCAACTATGGGGCTGAAGTGATAGGACAGCGGGAAGGGAGAATTTTGCCTTGCTCACAGCTGACCCAGCATCCATATGGCGCCCTAAGTACCGCCAGGAGTAAGTCCTGGGTGGAGAATGAGGAGTGACCCCTGAGCATCACTGGGTGTGACCCAAAAAGAAAAAAAACAACTATGAATAACGTTGTAATTCATGATGCTTTAATAAAATAAAATTTTTGAGCAAAAGAAAAGCTGCCATGGAAATTAGAGCTCTAGTAAGGCCAATGTATCTATAAATCATCTATAATTACATTTTTGAGAAATGTAATGTGATTAAACATTGATCACAAGATTCTGGATTCTTATAGTCATCTTTCTTATTTCTCTCAGGATGTAACGTTATTTATTGTCAGAACCTCAAAAATTACCTTTAAAAATAAGTTATATTATGTTTTCTTTTTCTCTAAAAGACTTGATAAATTTACTGAAAACATTGTTGACTTTAGGAACCCTGGGGAGGTAGAGAAGAGCCATGGATTGAGGAAATTCTGGTGAAAAGAAGGAAATGTCACCAGTAGAGAAAAGGTGATGACTGTCAACTCCATCTAATTCTAAATAAAGTGACTGCAACTAGCCCAGAAAACTTCTAGAATATATTTCCAGAAAAGCTATTAGGTACCAAAATAGACTATGTGGGAAAGTGATATGAACTGTTCAATAAGAAAGTGTTTAATTAAAAAAAAGAACAGAGAAATAGAGGGGGAGAGGGGAAGGGAGGAAGGAGAAAGGGAGGAAGGGAGGGAGGGAGGGAGGGAGGGAAGGAGGGAAGGAGGGAAGGAGGGAAAGGAAAAGGGAAGGAAGGGAGGAAGGGAGGGAGGGAGGGAGGGAGGGAAGGAGGGAAGGAGGGAAGGAGGGAAGGAGGGAAGGAGGGAAAGGAAAAGGGAAGGAAGGGAGGGAGGGATGAAGGGAGGGAGGGAGGGAGGGAGGGAGGCAAGAGGGAAAGGGAAAGGGAAGGAAGAAAGGAAGGGAGGGAGGGAGGGAGGGAGGGAGGGAGGGAGGGGGAGGGAGGGAAGGAAGGAGGGAGGAGGGAATGGAGGGAGGGAGAGAGGGAGGGAGGGAAGGAAGGAAGGGAGGGAGGGAGGGAGGGAAGGAGGGAAGGAGGGAAGGAGGGAAAGGAAAAGGGAAGGAAGGGAGGGAGGGATGAAGGGAGGGAGGGAGGGAGGCAAGAGGGAAAGGGAAAGGGAAGGAAGAAAGGAAGGGAGGGAGGGAGGGAGGGAGGGAGGGAGGGAGAGAGGGAGGGAGGGAAGGAAGAAAGGAAGGGAGGGAGGGAGGGAGGGAGGGAGGGAGGGAAGGAGGGAAGGAGGGAAAGGAAAAGGGAAGGAAGGGAGGGAGGGAGGGAAGGAAGGAAGGAAGGAAGGAAGGAAGGAAGGAAGGAAGGAAGGAAGAGAGGGAGAGAGGGAGGGAAAGGAAAAGGGAAGGAAGGGAGGGAGGGAGGGAGGGAAGGAAGGAAGGAAGGAAGGAAGGAAGGAAGGAAGGAAGGAAGGGAGGGAGGGAGGGAGGGAGGGAGGGAAGGAGGGAAGGAGGGAAGGAGGGAAGGAGGGAAAGGAAAAGGGAAGGAAGGGAGGGAGGGATGAAGGGAGGGAGGGAGGAGGCAAGAGGGAAAGGGAAAGGGAAGGAAGAAAGGAAGGGAGGGAGGGAGGGAGGGAGGGAAGGAAGGAGGGAGGAGGGAAGGGAGGGAGGGAGAGAGGGAGGGAGGGAAGGAAGGAAGGGAGGGAGGGAGGGAGGGAGGGGGGGATGCAAGGAAGGAAAAGAAACGGGAAGGAAGGAAGGAAGGAAGGAAGGAAGGAAGGAAGGAAGGAAGGAAGGAAAAAGGGGGAGGGAGGGAGGGAGGGAGGGAGGGAGGGAGGGAGGGAGGGAGGGGGAGGGGAGGGGAGGGGGAAGGGAATAATAGAAGGATGAGAAACAAACTTCCATTGGCTCAGGAAGTTGCATGCCTCACCCATGTGAGGCCAGACCCCGCAGGCTGTCTCTCCAGCAGGGAACCACGCAGGTCCCTTCCCATCCTCAACCTGACGGCCCCACAGACTCTCCAGGCCCTTCCTTGCAGCCAGCCACGTACCCACCTTGGACGGAGAGGAGCGCTATACTGTTCTGGCTGTTGTCCTGGAGGCTGCACCTGACCTGGCCAGCGTCACCCAGCTGCACAGAGTGGATTATCAGCTCCGAGATGAGGCCGCCGCTGCCTGAGGGGTATCTCTCGGTGGTGAAGCGCTCATTGGTGACGATGACCATGCTGGGCGTGAGGCTCAGCACCACCACTCCGTTCAGCAGCCACATGAGCAGCTGCCAGCCAGGTGACACGGTGCAGTTGAAGCGAGCCTCGGAGCCCACCAGCACCGTGGCATCCTTGGGGCCCTCTAGGATTTGATTGTTGGGTACAGCCTCTGGAAGAAAGCAAGGATTTCCCAGTTAGGGGAATGAGCGCGCCTACATTGACAGCACGGTTGAACCTGCCAATACTTAACCAATCGGGAGCTCGGTGAACTTCCGGTGGTTGAAGACTCTCAACACCTGGTTTCCCCTACAGTCCAGGAGCTTCAGGATGGGGATTAGCAAGTCACCCCGTGACCCTTCTCCACCACCCCCTGAGTAAGTGGCCCAGCGGACTTGCAAAGGGAGGCGGCACTGATCCTTTCTCTCTCCCCAGGAATGTTCTGGTTTCAATGTAGATGAACCTGTCACTGGTTTGGCCCTAATATCTAAAGCTTTCTGGAATACTATGCAACTGTTAGGAGGGATGAAGTCATGAAATTTGCTTAAAGTGGATGGACATGGAGAGTATCATGCTAAGTGAAATGAGTCAGAAAGAGAGGGAAAGACATAGAAGGACTGCACTTATTTGTGGAATATAAAATAACATAACATGAGGCTGACACCCAAGGACAGTAGACACAAGGGCCAGGAAGATTGCCCCCTAGTTGGAAGCCTGCCTCAGGAGCTGGGGGAGAAGGCAGCTGGGATAGAGAAGGGATCGCTAAGTCAGTGATGGTTGGAGGGATCATTCAGGATGGGAGATGAGTGCTGAAAGTAGATAAAGGACCAAACACAATGGCCTCTCAGTATCTGTATGGCAAACCATAATGCCCAAAAGGAGAGAGAGAGTATGGGGGGACATTGTCTGTCATGGAGGCAGGAGGAGGGTTGGGATTTGGGGTGGGGGGGGATACTGGGGACATTGATAGTGGGCAATATGCACTGGTGGAGGGATGGGCGTTTGATCATTGTATGATTGAAACTCAAACATGAAAGCTTGTAACTATTTCACGGTGATTCAATTAAATAATAATAATAATAGTTATCGCTTTCCTAACCAATGAGAATTTTTCTCCCACTGAAATGGGACCTCGGATTTCCACCTCTGGAGATCCTCAAGGCTCAGAGGAGGAAGTGGAAAGTAAGTTCTTTCCCCCTCACAAAGAGGGTGCAGAGCTTTGCACACCATGATCAGGGCTGGTGGCAGCCCTTTCATAGGTAGAAGAATCTAGGGCAGTGGAGCAACTAGGTGAGGGAATCTAAGAGCCGTATTTGGTACCTGGTCAAAGGTCTCATCACGTCTATCTTGGGTTTAAAACTCCCACAGACAGCAGGTGTTTCTGGAAGGCAAGACTATGGATTCCAAAGGGAGGGTTTGGGCTCACAAAGGAGTTATCCCAACTTCTCCACACCTTACTCCCCTGGTCAAAAACCAGACACGGACACCACAGCAAAAATGAGTTTCTGGAACGATATGAGACTTATCTATTTGAAACCTTTCGCACAACCTTAGTTACCCAGGAAACAATCACTACAAGTGACCTGCAAGATGGGATTTTGTTAACCTAAAAGTAAGAATCATGTTGACCTTCAAGAAGGAATTTTTGTGTTGACCTACAAAGAGGATTTTGCTGGAGCCAGAGAGAGAGGGGGCTCAGAGCTGAGAAGCTTGCCTTGCATTGATGTCCGAGTATTAAGTATTATGATGACCTACAACAGGGGTTGCATTAGGTTGCTCAGGGAATGGTGTAGAGCTTCAAGGAAGGGTTGTGTTAACCTTCCAGCAGGGGTTATGTTGGCCTGCAAAAGGGGCTGTGCTGATCTGAAGAGGGAAGACGATGACTTAAGCTGCAAAAAGCATTGCTTGACCTTCCAAGGCAGAATCCTGTTCACCCTTCAGGAATATTTGGTGCAGACCTGCAAGGAGAGATGACACTAGCCTGAAAGAAGAGATTGCGCTGACCATGGAAGATGAGCCAGAGGAAGCAGAGATTGGGTTAAAGGACTCACATTGCATTTCCTGCAACATTCGGCTCTTGGCTCATTAGGGGCACTCTGACACTGGCTCCAAGGGATGTCAGCTCTTGACTGGTCGGACTCATGAAGCTCATCGTGGGTTCTCCAGCCGATCCCTCTCTCCCCCACCTCTCTCACACATATACACACTCACACACACACACACACATGCACATACACACTCTCTCACACGCACATACACACACGCACATACACTCTCACACACACATACACACATACATACACACCCTCTCTCTCACACACACTCTTACACACACTCACACATACACACTCTCTCACTCACATACCCACTGTCTCTGTCTCTGTCTGTCTCTGTGTCTCTGTGTCTCTGTCTCTGTGTGTGTCTCTCTCTCCTACTCCCTCTGGTGCTATATGAGCCTTGTGGGTCAGCCAAGTCCCCCTTTTCCTTTATATCCTTATAAAGTTAATTTATGGTAGAAGGGTTTGGGGGGGTTCTTTATTTGTTTGTTTGGATTTTTTTTGTTTTTCTCTTTGGGTCACACCCAGCAGTGCTTGGGGGGTTACTCCTGGTTCTGTACTCAAGAATAATTCCTAGGATGCTGGGATCAAACCTGGGTCAACGATATGCAAAGCAAATGCTCTGCCCACTGTACTATTACTCCAGGCCAGAATTTCTATTTTCTAACCCCACTACCATATGCTAAGACCCCCTTCAGCCTTACTGCCACCTCCCATATTCCACCCCACCCTGTCTCCCACGGGGAACTCAGTTCTGTCCTTGGTGTTTAGTGGTTTCCTTATTTTGCATTCACAGACGAAATCATCCAACATGTGTCTTTCTCCTCCTAACATTTTTTGCCTCTCATAATCCCTTCCAGTTCCTTTCATTTCATGGTGAGTGGCAAAATTTCACCATTTTATAGTTCAATGGCATTTCACTGTGCACATATTCTTTATCCAATCAATTTGCACACAAATACACACACACACACACACACACACACACACACATACACACACGTGTGCACACCTCCAGGAATGTATCCTGCTTCCTCAACAATTTCAAGTAATGCTTCCTCAATCCCCAGGGAATGTCCAACTTCACGTCTTAATGTGCTTTGTATTCTTCGCACAGGGAGTCAATAGACCTTACAGCATTGTCCACTCAGTTTTCAAAGAAAGTGCCTCAGTTTTCCAAAACATTTGCAACAATTTGCATCCCCCCAATGGTTAAGAAGGGCCCTTCTCCCCACGGGAGAGGGGTTTCTATAGGAATCTCATGGCAGATCCCAAGAATGAAGCACACACCAGACACATATAGCACATCAGCACATCAGCACATCAGCACAGCCTGAGCGCCCAGAATGCTCACAGGAAGGACGCTGTCCACAGCAAGCAGGGTTTACTGGGAGGGACAGATGGTGGTAGGCAGTCCCAGTGGCCAGTGCGGGGAAGGCAGCGGTTCCAGGAGAGGGACACACCCAGAGGGGCAGCACTGAGCCAGGATGGACTATGGCTAATTCTGTTTTGGGCTAAGCTGGAATGAATGACGTTTTGCCTCTGGGTGTGAGTCTCTAAAAATCAACCCCCCCTTTGAGTCTTGCCCTCCTCCTGGGCTGCCTTTCTGCCCAAGAACCCTTTGACTTGGGTTTTGGGTGTTTTTTTACTTTTTTTTTTATTGAATCACCGTGAGATACAGTTACAAGCTTTCATGTTTGAGTTTCAATCATGCAGTGATCGAACATCCATCCCTCCACCAGTGCACATTCTCCACCACCAATGTCCCCAGTATATCCCCCTTTCCAACCCTCCCCCTGTCTCCATGGCAGACAATTTTCCCCATATTCTCCGTCTACTTTTGGGCATTATGGTTTGCAATACAGATATTGAGAGGCCATCGTGTTTGGTCCTTTATCTACTTTCAGCACACATCTCCCATCCCGAGCGATCCCTCCAATCATCACTGACTTAGCGATCCCTTCTTTATCCCAGCTGCCTTCTCCCCCAGCTCCTGAGGCAGGCTTCCAACTAGGGGGCAATCTTCCTGGCCCTTGTGTTGTGTCTACTGTCCTTGCATGTCAGACTCATGTTATGTTATTTTATATTCCACAAATAAGTGCAGTCCTTCTATGTCTGTCCCTCTTTTTTTTTTTTTTTGCTTTTGTTGAGTCACACCCAGCGATGCACAGGTGTTCCTCCTGGCTCTGCACTCAGGAACCACTCCTGGCAGTGCTCAGGGAACCATATGGGATGCTGGGAATCGAACCTGGGTCAGCTGCGTGCAAGGCAAATGTTCTAGCCACTGCTGTGCTATCGCTCCAGCCCCCACGGGTGTTAGTTTTAAAGGAAATGGTTCTGAGGATGGGGAGGCAGAAGGGAGGCCCCAGGGAAGTCACAGCAGCTACCTGGCCTCTGTCCCCTGTCCCACTGAGTCCACAAAAGAAAGAGCAAAAGAGTAGAAGTACCAACTGCATAGTTCAAAAGAAGACAGGCCAGCCCCATCCCAGGTCTTCCCACAACTACAGACTCAGAGGCAGAGGCAACTACACAGAGGGGAGGGGATGCGTGAGGAGATGCAGGTTCAGCACTGCAGGTTCCCAGGAATCCCCGCCCCTAGACACTCCGGGCTGGCTATCACCTGTGAGCTCATGGCACCACGGCCCTGCCTCCTGAGTCAGAAGCTGAATTTCTGGTCAGGTGAGGTCGGGGCTGGGCTCTCCTTCCTTTCTTACCTGGCTCCTATCAGCTGTGCCCTGTGAGCCTTGCCCTACACAAAGCAAACAGGAGAAACTTGCAAATAAGACCTTCAGTCCAACAGGCAAGTCCCCAGAAACTACGTCCCTGGGCCCTTTCCCCTTGTAGACTTGAGAAGCAAATAGAAACGGAGATAGAAGGACCCGTGTCACCCTCCCAGAACTCTGCCGGGGCCCCAGACACAGGATTCAGAGCTTCCCTGGAACAGCAGCTGGCAGTCACGTGGCATGGAGGGGCGACGTCCTCGCTACCCTTCCACCCTCCATTCCTGCTCCCAAGCTGCTTCCCGAGCCCCTTCTCCTGTACCCCAATGGGAAAGAAGAGGAAGAAAGGAAAGAAGGAAGGAAGGAAGGAAGGAAGGAAGGAAGGAAGGAAGGAAGGAAGGGGGAAAGGGAAGGAGGGAGGGAAGGAAGGAAGGAAGGAAGGAAGGAAGGAAGGAAGGAAGGAAGGGAGGGAGGGAGGGAGGGAGGGAGGAGAGGGCGGGGAGAGAAGAGAGAGGAAGTAGAGGAGATAAAGAGGGAGGAAGGAGGAGAGAGGGAAAGAGAGAGAAGAGAGAGGGAGGGAGAAGAAGAGAGAGGGAGACAGGGAGGGAGAGAGAGGAGAGAAAGAGGGGGAGAGTGAGGGAGAGAGAGGGAGGAGAGCGAGAGAGGGAGAAAGGAGAGAGGGGGAGGAGAGGAGAGAGAAGAGAGAGAGGGAGAATGAGGAGGGAGAGGGAGTCAGGGAGAGAGAGAGAGGGAGAGAGAGGGGGAGAGGAGAGAGGCGACAGAGAGGGAGAAGAAAGGGAGAGAGGGAGAGAGAGACTCCAGTGAGCATCTCAGCTCTCAGGAGCAAGTGACTCCCACACTTGGAAGGCAGAGGGACAGCATCCAAAGCATCTGGACATGGAGGAAAAGGCGCCTCCGACTCAGGCCCCGAGACGGCAGAGGTGCCTGCCCAGTGATGACTGGGGTCCCTTCACCTCGACACCTCTCCTTGCTGCAGCCGTGTGGCACTCACCCCATCCAGCGACCAGGAACCCCCTCCCCTGCCTCCATGCTCCCAGCCCCAAACTTGACTCCAAGTGTTTCCACTTTAACATTAATAACCCCCCAGAGCTGGGTCAAGGAGACAGACAACAGGGAAGCCAACTCCATTGCCCTCGGCCCCGCCTGGTTGGGTTCCCAACACTGCCTAGGGTCCCCCAGACCTGCCAGGAGGGGTCCCTGAGCACAGAGCCAGGCAGAAGCCCCTGAGCACCGCCAGGCACGGCCCAAACCAGACAAAACAAAAACCAAGACCGGGTCATCTTATCAGCACCATCCTATCAGCACCACATCCTCAGACCCACCCAGCCTGTCCCAGACACTTCACCCCGAACTCCACCCCGGCCTCTCTCGAGCTCACCCAGTAACTATTGAGCTCACCAGCTTAGCTTCCTGGGCCCTGGGCCTCTGCTCAGATGGGCACTGTCTGACTCCCTGCCAGGTGAAGACCCTCTGGGCTCAGCTTCTCGCTGGGCAAACCAGAAGAACCCACAGAAGCCAGGAACGCAGATGGTGCCCAGGTCATCTGGCCTGCATGAGCCTGTGACCCGCCCCACCCCCCAAAGCAAGTCTGATGGGGGAGGCTCCTGGCCTCCGGCCCAGGGAGGGGTCCCCAAGAAGACTCTCCCCATCAGAACACGGGAAGTAGGATTTGCTCCCTGAAGGAGTCACTCCTGAAGACCAGAGAGAGGCCAGGTGTGGAGGGACACTGGCCCAGAGCAGAGACTTTTGAGGGGGCCACTGAGGTGGGAGGGGGAAGGGGGAGGGGAGGGGAGGGGGAGGGGGGACGGAGGGAGGGGGGTGGGAAGGAGGGGCTGAGTGATATTCTCAGGGCAGCTCCTGGGCACAGCTGGAAAAGACCCCCCCCACACCAGAGGTGGCTGGGAGCTGGGACACTTTCTGGGTGCCAGGAAGGACCCTCGGGGGTCCCGACAACCCCCTCCACCTGAGCTCCTGAGATTCCTACCTGCCAGCCCCACCAGGATGACCAGCGCGGCCAGGATGCCGGTCCAGCAACTCTGCATCTCCGTGCCCTGGAAAACACGCAGGAGGGACAAGTGGTCAGTTGAAGCTCCCCGCACTGGAACTTGGGGCTGGGCCGAGCAGCTCAGTGTTCCTGTGACACTTTCAGCACAAGTTCAGATTTGAATTTTCTGTTTGATTTTGCCTTTTTTTTTTTTTGTCTTTTGGTTTGGGGGCCATGTCTGGAGGTGCCCAGGGCCTATGCCTGGCTCTGCACTCAGGAATCACTCCTGGCAGTGCTCAGGGAACCATGTGGGATCCGGGGATGGAACCCAGACCACATGCAAGCCTTCCCCTCTGGACTGACTCTGTCCCTCGAGCTCAGGCTTGAGCCGTATTGCAGCAGGAAACAAAAATGTTGGGGATACGCGGTGTGAGATGAACCCCCACCCCGACCCCGGGCCCCTTGTTCTAGCTACAGGCTGCAGAATAGCCCGCTCAGCGGTGAGGTGACATCCATGACCCACAGCTATCCCTGCCACCAGGAGGTCACGTTCCAAAGGAAAGTGGGTTCGAGAGGGAGGTAGGGTGCTCACTTCCGGGGCATAGTGGACTGCAGGGGGCTGCCGTGGCGTCACCCGAAGAGGTGCCCTAGGAGGAGTGAAGGGGTGAGGCCCGGACTTGGGGCGACTGCGGGGGGCATTCTGGGCAGAGGACCAGCTCTCGAAAGGGTCACAGCGGGAGAGGTGGTGCCAGCATTTGGGGGGCTCCAGACAGGCCCCAGGGCCAGGGCCACAAGACAAGGCAGGGGGCGCCCCCACCCCAGGGTCTGACCCCACCCGCCATTCCTCGAGTCATGTTCCCTGCAGTCCCAGTGGCCCCTCCTGCCCGCACATGTTTCTCTCGGCGCTGTCATAGGCCTTGCTGGGAGCGGCAGAGCCCCTGATGCTCCCGTAGACACAGGCTCTGCCCCGGGGGCCCTGGGGTGGTCTTCCCGTTGACATGCACATAGCCCTGTGCTCACAGACCCCCAGAAGCCACCAGCAGGAGAAAGGCAGTGAGCAGGGGCGGAATGGTGCCCTCCTCTCTGCAGACCATCTCCTGGGGTCTGGGGGCTGCCTCGATGCTGAGGCCTTTAGAAGCACCAGTCAGAGAGTGCAGCAAACTCGAGTCACAAATACACACACTCACACACACACATAACACTCACACAGACACTCCTCACATATACACACACATCACACACTCATACATATACACACTCACATACACTCACACACTCACACACATTCACACACGTAACACACTCATACATGCACACACACTCACACACATATATACACATTCACATACGTACACACGCTCACTCATGCACACACATACACACTCACACACATACACACACTCACACACATACACACATGTACATACTCACACACATACACACTCATGCACTCACACACACTCATACTCACACACATACACATACTCAATACACACATACACATACACACATACATACACGTGCACACACTCAAATACACACATACACACTCATTCATTCACACACATGCACACACACTTACACACATACACACAGGTACACACACTCACACACATACACACATGTACATACATACACGCATGTACATACTCACACATATACACACTCATGCACACACACACTCACACTCACACACATACACATACTCAATACACACATACACATACACACATACATACACGTGCACACACTCAAACACTCACACACTCAAATACACACATACACACTAATGCATTCACACACATGCACACACACTTACACACATACACACAGGTACACACACTCACACACATACACATCATGCACTCACACACTCACACTCATGCACTCACATGGTCTCACACACACACATACACACACTCACATTTGCACACTCACACTCAAGCACACATACACATACTCACACACACTCAAACATACACTCACACTCAAACACACAGACACTCGCACACTCAAATACACTTACACACACGCACACACTCACACACACATACACACAATCACATAGTCACACACACACAATCACACAGTCCCACACACACACTCACACACACTTGAACACTCACTCATGCACACACACACTCGCACCCAGTGCCCATGGCCCTGCTCTCCCTGCCCCAGCCTTGTTCTCTGCCAGAAACTGTCTCTAGGGTCAGCAGACCCGGAAAGTGGGTCCTGGAGGGAAGGGGTGTGAGGGGGAACGGCCAGAGGCTGCCCAGCACCACTGGCCAGGACCGGGCGCCTCTGGAGGGACCCCCGCCTCCTCCAGCCCAGGTCTCCTAGGGGAAGCTCAGGCCACTTTCCCTGGAAGCCTATGGGGCGGGCTCAGGGCTGTACGGGGAAGGGGACACTGGGTTGGGTGTGGTGATAGAGGGGCGAAACCAGCCCTGCTTGAGGAGAATGAATCACAGGGCCTCCAATACTGGGGAAAGGAACACCAGCCCAACATCATACTGAACTGCATTTACCAGAGAAGCGAGGCCCGAACAGAAAGAGCTTGGGAGGGACGGGAGGGACGCCACCTGCCCCCGCCCGCCATGCAAGTCCTCTTCGATACACCCCCCTGGCCTCCCCGAACCCCGAGTCTCAAAAATCACTGAGGCCTCAACACCCAGGCCTGCCTGCAAGCCAGAAGCCCACCCCCAACCCCCAGGAAAGGGACGAGTGATTCTCAGTGACAACCTGCCGCAGCAAACCCTACCAGGAGCCCCTGCCAGCTCCAGAGGAAGGGAAGGAAAGGCACGAATCCCCAAAATCCGGCTCCGGGCACTGGGCCTTTCAGAGGAGAGTGTGGGACTTCAGATGCTCACAGAGCTGAGTACACCCTCCGGAGTGAGCCCGCCTCTGAACTCTGACCTCCCAGGGCCAGCGTCCCTGCCTCAGACCCCACAGCCCCCCCCACCCCCCACCCCCGCCTGGATAGCCTGGCCCATCGAACGTCTAATTTGCATGAACTTGGGGGGAGGGCTAAAGGATGTTTGATATTCCCACGCTCTCCCAGGAACCCCAGCTCAGTGTTCAGAGACCTCAGTGGGTCTCCCTGGGGAAGGGTCAGGGCTGCCCCGCTCACTCACCTCAGCCTGGTCAGTCCACTCTGCAGGATCTCAGCACGGGCCTCCCCATCTCCCAGAGTCTCCGGGGCCTCCGTTCCTCTGAGTCCCCAGCGGGACACAGTTCCCAGGGCCCCGAGCAGGAAGTTCCTCACAGACCGGCTGAGACTCTGCCGGCCAGCAGTGCCAGGAGAGGCTGGCCGCCCTGTTAATCATCAACCAGCCCCAAGCAGAGTAGAGCTGCGGCCGGTTGCCCAGGGCCGGCCCACCCAGACGCGGGTCACCTTCCCTGGCCTGAGGCTGACCAGCCCTTCCGGGCTATCTCTCGGCCCTTGGCCGAGCATGGGCAGACGTTTCTGGTGAAGGGCCTCCAAGTCCACCCATGGTCCTCCTGTCAGTGGAAATGGCGCCCAAAGGGATGGGACTTCTGGATCGTTCTGTCCGGGAGCGTGTTGTGCTATCCCAAGGAGCCTTTTTCTGTGAATCCAGATTCTGAGGCCCTTGCTTCCAGTTCCAGCTCCTCAGAAGGGGACAAAGGACGTTGGTGAGGGAAGCGCAGGTGACTTCTGGTGGGGGGGCGGGCCACCCCCCCAACTCCAGGGACCAGCCTGGAAACTCTCTCCATCTTTGGCTGTCCCCCCAACCCTGCTCCCCTGGGAGAGTCTGGCCTGTGGGGGACCCGGGTCACGGGTCACAGGTCACGGGCACCCTCAGATGCACAGCGTAAAGAAAAGGCTTCGAAGCCAACGAAGGGCAATGCCGCTCCCTGACCTTAAAGAGCATCAGAATATACCCCCATTGCCTGCCACCAACCCCACTTCAATCCTGGCACCATCTCTGGTCAACCCCCGCACTCCCAGGAGTGAGCACAGAGCCAGAAGTAAGCCTTGAGCACTGTCAGCTGTGGTGCAGAAACAAAATTTTAAAAATAATTTAAAATACTCTGGGGGCCAGAGCAATAGCATAGCCGGGAGGGCATTTGCCTTGTACGCAACCGATCTGGGTTTGATCCGCAGCATCCCATATGGTTCTTCGAGTACCGCTAGGAGTAATTCCTGAGTGCAGAGCCAGGAGAAAACCCTGAGCATCACTGGGTGTGGCCCAAAAAGCAAACAGTTAAGGGGGGGGGGGGGAGAGAGGGAGAGAGAGAGAGAGAGAGAGAGAGAGAGAGAGAGAGAGAGAGAGAGAGGAGAGGAGAGGGAGAGGAGAGAGAGAGAGAGAGAGCACCCTTTTCTAACTAAAGAAAATAAGGTTTCAGTCAGCTCCTCTTCAGGGGCCTCTGCCCAAGCAGGGAGAGTGCAGGTGAAACTTATCCCAAATCCCCTAACCAGGGGATTTCAGGATCCTGAAGAAGCTGCAAAGACGGCACCTCCCTGCGCAGACGTCACCACAATCCCTGACATTCTTAGCTCCCTCTACTCCCCTAAGACACCTGTCTTTGCTAAACAAACCTATTTGCTCCCCCAATAAGAAGCTTTTCCCTATCGTCACCTTTCCTTCCTCCTCTCAGTTTAGGCCCCTAGTCTCATTCACTGGGTCAGTTACCACCTTTGTTGGCACCATACCCACGCAAAATAAACCTTTTCCACCTGCTAATGTGTGTCTTGCCAGTTTAATTCGCAGTCCTCAGACAAAGAATTTAAGCCAGTAGAGGAAAACACTCATTTCCTTCCCCCACATTGCTCTGTGCTAGAAGCTGTTGATCAGAAAAAAAAAAAATCACAAAGTAGTGAACAAAACAGACACACTCAAGAAAAAAAAAAAAATCTTTTTTAAACCCGTAAACACAGGAGCTCTTTAAGCTCTTTATTCATGAGCCAAGGCAACATTCAAATATCCTCGAGCACTGAGCCCCCGGGCACCGAGCCCCAAGGCCAGCAGAGCGCTTTCTTAACCTGAATTTTATTTTTCAGGCTTTAGTTGTTCAGAATGTCCTCAAGAGGTCCCAGAGACAACAGTCAGAGAGTTGAGTGATCACTTGTGGGAAGGCAAGACTGTTTTTTCCCTCTGTGTTCTCTCCTGCTGTAAGTGAAAAAATTCTTAACGTGAGATTGGCAAGAATGCACCCCCCAACACGTACACACACACACACACACACACACACACACACACACACACACACACACACCCCTCAGCTTCCTGCTGGTTCCACTTTCCAAGGCAATGGATCTATAAGGAGGGAGGGGACAGACACCTGAGAAGACTAGACCATCCCGGGAAACCCGCTTTGGTGCCTTGAGAGGATGGGAAAGCCACAGCGCCCCCACCCCACCCCAAGGTCTGATTTGCTGCGATTGATCGGGCGGATTCTGACATGAATCTGTAGGAATCACAACTCTTCCTCCTTCCTGCTACCAGAGAGGAGAAGGAGTCTGCAGATGTCGGTTGTTCCTCCATGATCCTCAGCACAAAGCACAGGAGAGAAAGCACTGGCCTTGCGTGTGCTCAACCCAGGTTCACAGAGCCAGGGAGAGACTCTGAGCACTGCTGGATACAGCCCCAAAACCCAAAATAACCAAAGGAATCCTTCCTTCTTTGCGGGTGGCATCTTCTGCCCCAGCCAGCAGTGCCTCAACAACCATGCATATATATTGATAGGTATATCGATAGGGGGGCTGGAGTGATAGCACAGCGGGTAGGGCGTTTGCCTTATACACAGCCAACATGGCCAGCCTGAGTTCAATTTCTCCACCCCTCTCGGAGAGACCAGCAAGCTACCAAGAGTACAAATCTCAAAATGCAGACGTTACTGGGCCCGCTCGAGAAAATCAATGAACAACGGGAGGACAGTGACTTTTATCAATAGGGACCCTTTGATGAAGTTCCCAATCAAAGGGAGTCCCTGTGCCCACCCCAGGTACTATCCTGGGCAACCCTTCCACCAGCTCCTGACAAGGAACCCCGCTCAGAACAGAAGCATGATTTAAAAGTCACTGGAAATATTGCTCAGAAAGACGGTGGGATTTTTTTTCTCTCTCTCTTTTAAACTTGGGATTACTTCAAAGTTGGAGCATAAAGAGAAATTTTACTAATATTTTTAGCCTAAGCTATTTTAAAATTACAAAGTTCAAATTTACATAAAACATTCCACTGTGATTCAGATTGTGGTAAAAAGTCCCCAGCGGAAGCGGGGGGTCAGGGAGTGGAGTGGAGGGGTAGGTTGGAACCCAAATGAGCATAGCGAATGGGATATTTTTGTTGTTGTTGTTGGTTTACAGTTGGCCGCGTGCAAGGCAAACGCCCTACCCTTTGTGCTATTGCTCCAGCCTAATAATGGCTTCTTACGGACCTCATTCCAACGCCACACCAACTTGTGCCATCTTGGGGAATGGGATCTTGAAGTGTTTGACTGACTCTAACTTCACTATCACTGTCACTGTCCTCCTGTTGTTCATCGATTTGCTCGAGCGGGCCCAATAACATCTCCATTGTGAGACTTGTTGTTACTGTGTTTGGCATATCGAATACGTAACAGGTAGCTTGCCAGGCTTTATATCACGGGCGAGATATTCTTGGTAACTTGCCGGGCTCTCCAAGAGGGGCAAAAGAATTGAACCCGGGTCAGTCAGGTCAGCTGCGCGCAAGGCAACTTAACATACAAAAATCTGTTTTTCACTTAACATACTATACTGGATTGAATAGCACCCCCTCACCCTACAGATGTGTGTGCACACCACACATGCATGCACGCACACGCATACACACGCGCACACATGCGCACAGGCACATAGGAACACATGCTCACACATGCACACACGCGCACACACATGCGCACACAGGCACACACGCACACAAATGCACACACACGCACATACACACGCACGCACACATGTACACACCCATGCACACACACACATACACACACATATACGCACACACATGCACACACAGACTTGACGGCCCTGTGCCTTAGGATGTGGCCTTACTGGGGTCCTTACAGTGCGATGGGCTATGCTGAGCTGGAGTGCTGCGGCCAAGGACCTGTTCAGTGTGAGGTGAGCTGCAGGCAGAGAGGGCTCCGGGCACGGAGTCACACAGGAAGAAACGCGGGCGGGAGAAACCCGATGCCCACACAGGCAGGGGTTGGAGAGAGGAGACTGCAAGCCAGTGGTTGCTGACACTCCCAGAAACTGGAGGAAGCAGAGGGCTCGTCCCAGGAGCTCACACCTTAATCCCAGCTCCGGCCCCCACTCACCCTGTGTCATGTCAAGGCCCCCAGTGTGGGGTCTCCCTGAGGAGCTAACACAGCCCCTTAACCCTATTACCTCGATACCTTTCTACTAATACGGACTCTCAAGCCTGAGGAGATCACTTAAGCGGTTACAGGCTACTGTATTTATTGAAAGAACTATTAGAAGCATTAAGATGCATCTATATTTCAGCTTCTAGACATCTACTTAAGCAACTTTCCTGGATTCTATAGTAGAATACGATGTCCAGACACTTTTATAGCCTTGTTAATTGAGCATTATATAATAAGCGTCATTCTCTATCATTAAAAACCACTCATGAACCTTGTTGTAATGGCTTCATAATAAATGCTCCATCATGATGGATAGCATAATTTTATTATAAATGTATTGTAACGGCAATAAGAATACCCATTCCATTAAATGTCCTTTTGTTCCAGGAAATATTATTGATTTGAATGTGTTTTTTGTATACTTGAGGTTAAGACTTTTCTTTTTCTCTTGTTTTGCATGGGAACCTTATCTTATCGTTTTAATTAGAACCATTAGTCGAATCATAACCTCTTTAAAATTTCCAATTGACAGTCAGAAAGATAACGCAAGAGACAAGCCTCTTGCCTTGCATGCAGCAGGCCCTGACTTGATCCCCAGCATCCCGTGTGTTCCTCTCCGTCTCACGGGGAGTGACTCCTGGACACAGAGCCGAGGGTAAGCCCTGAGTTCACTCCGCGTGACCCCGAAAGGCCCAGTTACTCAATAAATGACTAATTCAGTGAAATGAGCTCCCAGGACTCTGCCAATTTACAACCTATGTGTAGGATCCTCAGTGACAAGTCACAGCAGCCTCCCCCAGGCACCCCGCTGCTTTCCTGGCTACCTAACTGGGGTGCAAAATTAAGACAAAATCAAGACTTTGCAAGTGGGAATCTGCAAAATTCCCTGATGTCATTGCCCTCCGTGATCTGCTGACTCCTAGCAGGAAGTAGTTAGAAGGACACGTCCTTAAAGCATCCAGGGCTCTTCCTTCCCCTTGAGCTCAGACTTACCATTCACCGTCACCATATCACAGGCAGGACTGGGAACTCTGACCCAGGGCGAGCGGGAGAAAAGTCATCCCACATTTAGTTATGCTTTCATTTATTTATTTAGGGAGTTGGGTGGGGGGCATACACAGCAGTGTTTAGGCTCACGCCTGGGTCAGTGCTCAAAGATCACTCCTGGTGGGACTCAGGAGGACCATAGGGATGCCAGGAATCAAACCTGTGTCAGCCGTGTGCCTGGGCAAACATCCTACCCTCTGTACTATCTAGCCAACCCTCCACCCACTAATGAAACCACGCCAAACACAGTGTTAAAAATAAGGCAAATCATGGGAGTGATAGCACAGCGGGCAGGGCGTTTGCCTTGCACGCAGCCGACCTGGGTTCGATTCCCAGCATCCCATATGGTTCCCTGAGCACCGCCAGGGTTCCTGAGTGCAAAGCCAGGAGTAACCCCTGAGCACTGCCAGGTATGACCCAAAAAGCAAAAAAAAAAAAAAGGAGGGGGGGAGCTGGAGCGATAGCACAGCGGGTAGGGCGTTTGGCTTGCATGCAGCCAATATGGCCGACCCAGGTTCGATTCCCAGCATCCCATATGGTCCTCCGAGCACCGCCAGGAGTAATTCCTGAGTGCATGAGCCAGGAATAACCCCTGAGCATCGCCGGGTGTAACCCAAAAAGCAAAACAAAAAAGAAAAAGAAGGCAAATCTGGGTTGGAGTGATAGCACAGTGGGGAGGGCATTTCCATTGCATGCAGTTGACCGGGTTTGATTCCCCAAAAGCAGGTGTGACCCGAAAAGCAAAAATAAATAAATAAATAAGGCAAATCGCTCATCTTGCCCTGTGTGCCTCTGTGGAGGGCTGGTGCAGGCCAACAGGGACTCTGGGCGCTCCTTCCAGGGGACCCAGCGCTCAGGTCCCCACTGAGTCTTGTGGGGGGCGCTGTGGGCATCTTCCTGAGACTCAATTGAGAAAAAGACAGAAGCCCGGGACACAAACAGCCTAAAGTCACACCTGTTTGCTACCTGGTGGCTGTGGGTGAGAGCCCCTGTCCCCTCCCCCCCCCCCAGGTTGGGTCCTGCCAGAATCGAGCTGTGAGCTGCAATCCTTCTCTGGAGACTCAGGGAGCGAGCGGACCCACTGCCCCGTCTGTCCTTCAGGAGGTGAACCCGCTTGCCTGAGGCCAGGCATCAGAGGGCCCGATTTCCCTGCTGGCTCCGCCAAAGGCTGCTCGGGCTCCTTACACACCGGCATCTGTCGGCCTAAGGTCCTCTCTCCCCTAACGCATTCCTGATGCTTTCAATCCCCTTAATTGCCCTGCTTCCCCCTGGAAAAAGGAGGCTTTGTAAAGGCTCCTACGAGCACATGAAACACACACACACACACACACACACACACACACACACGTAATCTCCCAATTGTCCTGTAAACTGACAAAAGCCAGGAGTTCTGTGCCTTCAGACTCGGAGGCTTCACCCGCAATGCAAGGGGAGAGGTCAGAGGTGGCGGCCACGGTCAGTTTCCCACCCCAGGTTCTACTGACCAACAAGAGTCCAGGAGAGGGTACCTGCACTCTTCATGGAAGAATGTCCAGACACTGGGGTCATACTTGAACCCGGTTGCCTGCTTTGGTTCAGGCAGCTGGGAGGGGAGGGGCAGGAAGGCATCGGGGTCACAGGGGTCTCTGAACACACAGGTTCCCACGGTTGAGTCTCCAAGTTGAGCTGTCCTCCAGACAAGAGGAGACCTTTTGAGGACAAATGCATTGCATCAGGGGACAAAGGGCAGTGCTTGAGGGTGCAGGAGAATTTTTTTTAACATGAAAAAATAATTTTTTTAGGTAGTAAATCCAATGCAGGGACCTTCTGTTGATAATACCCAGGTTCGGTTGGGAACCAGCTTAGTTCTTGTCCTGAGTGTGGGAGAGCTCAACGACAGGACCCAAAAGCCACAGCAAAGGAACTCTTACAAATGACTTTGATTTTCTTTCTATATCTTTTTTTTTTAGAGTTCTGAAATTTTATTTATTTTTTTATTGTTATTAGTGAAACACCATGAGGTACAGTTGTAGACTTACAAACTTTTGTGCTTGGGTTTCAATTATACAATGATTAAGTACCCATCCCTCCACCAGTCATCCTTCCACCAGTGCCCATTTCCCACCACCACGGATCCCAGTATCCCTCCCACCCCCCATCCCTCCCATCCCACCCTGCCTCTGTGGCAGGGCATTCCCTTTTGTTCTCTCTCTCTTATTGGGTGTTGTGGTTTGCAAAAGGGGCAATGGGTGACAATCATGTTTGGTCTATATCTTTCTATATCTTATTTTTTTATTTGCTTTTTGGGTTGGGCTGGAGCGATAGCACAGCAGGTAGAGCATTTGCCTTGCATGTGGCCGACCCAGATTCAATTCCTCCACCTCCTGGAGAGTCCGGCAAGCTACTGAGAGTATCCCACCCGCACCGCAGAGCCTGGCAAGCTCCCCTGTGGCATATTCTATATGCCAAAAACAGTAACAATAAGTCTCACCATGGAGACATTACTGGTGCCCGCTCAAGAAAATCAATGAACAATGGGAGGACAGTGCTACAGACAGGACAGTGCTTTTTAAGTCACACTTGGCAATGCACAGGGGTTCCTCCTGGCTCTGCACTCAGGAATTACTCCTGGTGGTGCTCGGGGACCATACGGGATGCTGGGAATCGAACCTAGGTTGGCCGCATGCAAGGCAAACACCCTAACCGCTGTGCTATCACTCCAGCCCCTACTTTATTTTTTTGGGTTGTGTGTGTGTGTGTGTGAAGCAAGATAGTTTTTACTGAACAAAACCTACTTAGAAAGATGTGAGCGGGGGAGAAGGAATAGAAGACATGTTCAAGAGATAATGGGAGCTAGAAAGCACAAGGAGAGAGAGAGAGAGAGAGAGAGAGAGAGAGAGAGAGAGAGAGAGGCAAGCAAGATACATTTAAAGGGAGAACACTGGCTTCAACAGCAAGCCCCTTTCCTTTTGGTCTTCCCAGGCTGTGTTCTGGGCTTACTCCTGGCTCTGTGCTCAGGGATCACTCCTGCCAAGGGCTCAGAGAACTGTCTGTGGTGTCGGGGACTGGAACGAGGCAAGAGAGCACCTTTTCCTTTCTTATCTCTCCAGCCGCAGGACTTTGGTTTTCAAAGGCAAATAAATTATTTTTTAAAATGAATTCTGCAGCAGAAGAAAATATAAATTGCCTTTGGAACATCATCCCCTAATTTATTCTGTTCTATTTCTGCTGGAGAAGCCTCATTTGGGGCTTGTCAGCACGGTTTGACACGTCCCAGGTGCATGAGGCAGGGATGTGATCCCACGTCCTTTTTTGGCGATCCCTGCTCAAATCAGGGCTCCCGGGCTGCCAGGGAAATGAATCTCCCGGGATGTTAGTGTTGGCTCAATCTGCGGCATCAGTCTTGCTTCTGAAGGACGAGAGTTCAATTTACTTCAGATATGAACAGCCATCACGCGAGTGGGTGGAAAATGTGATGGGTGGGGAAGGCGTCTTCCCAGAAAGGTGCATTGATGTTCAATATAGGGGACCCTACCTGGGGACAGATCTTTAAAGAGAATCCAAGGGGCTGGAGCGATAGCACAGTGGGTAGGGCGTTTGCCTTGCATGCAGCCGATCCGGGTTCAACTCTCAGCATACCATGTGGTCCCCTGAGCACTGCCAGGAGTAATTCCTGAGTGCAGAGCCAGGAGGAACCCCTGAGTATCGCCAGGTGTGACCCAAAAAGCCAAAATAAAATAAAGAGAAGTCAAGCCTTCAGGAGAGGCCCTGCCAGGGCTGGCGCCCTCTGACAAAGAGAAGTTAACACACAGAGAGGCTTTCTACCCCAAGATAGGCAGCCCAGCAGCACCAAGAGAGAGCAGATGTGTCCAGGCACACCCATATCAGCAGTGAACAGGCGATGCAGAGTTTGAACCCGGCTGCAAGACCAGCATCTCTGTCCAGAGAGGAGGCCCATAGGCCCAGGGGGTGATGAGATTCCAGTTCGACAGTACCTTTTCTGCAAACCAGAGTGGAGGCCACTCCTTCTCAGCCTCAGGAGTCTATGGGCCCTGGGATTCCTGGCAAATTTTTTTTTTAGATTTTTATTAGTGAAACACCATGAGGTACAGTTGTCGCTTAACAAATTTTTGTGCTTGGGTTTCAGTTATACAATGATGGAATACCCATTCTGGCAAATTTTTGTTTGCAAATCACAGGGAATGAGAGCAAGAGCCGCTGTTCCCATTCCCGAGATCTGGTTCCCAGAATCTTGTTTTCTGACACTCTGTAACAGAACACCCTGTACCAGGCACAGGCTCTGCGCCATAGTGTGGCCATAGTGGTTAGTGTAGTTGTATCCGTTCTACAGATGGTTAGTCTCATGTTGGTTAGTGTGGCCACAGTGGTTAGTGTAGCTGTATTCATTCTACAGATGGTTAGTTGCCGTGTTGGTTAGCGTGGCCGTAGTGGTTAGTGTTTCCATATTGGTTAGTATTCGTTATTGTCGCCATGTTGGTTAGTGTGGCCATAGTGGTGACCGTCACCATATTGGTTAGTATAGCTATACTGGTTATTATTGCCATATAGGTTGATGTGGTCATATTGGTTATTAGAGCATATTGGTTAGTGCTGCATATTGATTATTATTGCCATGTTAGTTCATGTGGTCTTATTGATTAAATGTGGTCAGATTGGTTACTGTCACCATAATGGTTGGTGTAGCCATAATGGGTAGTATTATCATATTGATTGGTTAGTATAGCTATATTGGTTATTATTGCCATATAGGTTGATGTGGTCATATTGATTATTAGAGCATATTGGTTAGTGCTACATATTGATTAGTATTGCCATGTTAGTTCATATGGTCTTATCGATTAATGTGGTCATATTGGTTACTGTCACCATAATGGTTGGTGTAGCCATAATGGGTAGTATCATCATATTGATTGGTTAGTATAGCTATATTGGTTATGGTCACCATGTCATTTAGTGTCACCGTACTGGTTACTGTCATTATTGGTCAGTGTAGCCATATTAATTACTGTTATTATGTTGGTTGTTTTTATGTTGTTATTAATTACTGTTATTATGTTGGCTGGAATGATGGCACAGTGGGTGAGGAATTTGCCTTGCACGTGGCCAACATGGCCGACCCGGGTTCGATTCCTTCACCCCTCTTGGAGAGCCTGGCAAGCTACCGAGAGTATCTCGCCCACACGGCAAAGCCTGGCAAGCTATACATGATGTATTCCATATGCCAAACACAGTAATGACAAGTCTCACAATGGAGATGTTACTGGGCCCGCTCGAGCAAAACGATGAACAACAGGAGGACAGTGCTACAGTGCTATTATGTTGGTTAGTGCAGCCATATTGTTTGTCAACCTATTTGTTAGTGTCACCATTTGATTACTATCACCCCATTGGTTAGTGTGGTCATAGTAGTGACCATCACCAAATTGGTTAGTATAGCTATATTAGTTACTATCTCCGTATTGGTTGACGTGACCATATTGGTTATTAGATCATATTGGTTTTGTATTGCCTATTGATCACTCTTGCCATGTTAGTGAATGCGGCTATAGTGTTTAGTGTGGTCATATTGGTCACTGCCACCATAATGGTTAGTGTGGCCATAATGGGTAGTATCATCATGCTGGTTAGTGTAGCTATATTGGCTATGGTCACCATGTCGGTTAGTGTCACATGTCACCATGTCGGTTACTATCTCCATCTCAGTGAATGTCATTCAACTCAGAGAATGCTTCTCCAGTGTAAGAGGACATCAGGCCTGGGCGGGTCCCTTCTCTGAGCCTTCCGTGGCCTTTTCATTGTGCACTTAGGCTGAATATGCATATTGAATATGCCACCGGTAGCTTGCCAGGCTTGAGAAGGGCGGCGGAATCGAACCTGGGTTGGCTGGGCCAGCGCGTGTAAGGCAAACGCCCTACCTCTGTGCTACTGCACCAGCCTTAGGCTGACTGCACCCAGCCATGCTGTGTGAGCAGGGCAGTGGGTCCCGGGGTCACGCACTTGGACTCACACCCCTTTGGCCATAATGCAAACTTTTGGTTTAAGCTAACATTTTACAGGATCCTGTTCGCTAAAGCATTCATCCTGAGCCCTTCACAAAGCAGTGCCGGCAGGACAGGAGACAGGGAGGGCAGTTTTAAGGTTAGGTATCAATCCCAGTAAGGAAAGACTCCCTCCTGTGGCCATTGGTGGCCCCCCTGGCTACCAAGTCACTGCCTTCCTGTGCTGATAACAGAAGAATTGCACCAGGGGTTCAGCAGAGGTAAGAGGTAGTCAGCCTTGGGGAAGGGATCCGAGGAAGGGACCTCAACCCTCCCTGCCATCGGCTCCCGCACCCACAGGCCACTGTAGGGCATAAGGCCCCTCAGCACATCCACACTGCCTGGGCACTGGCACTGCCGTCACACGCTGCCGGATCTAGGAAGGGGCCCGAGGATCTCAGGCCTGGGACGTACACCACAGACATTTCTCCCTCTGAGTTCCGGACGGTTCTGGGAAGATCTTCCCGGCTTAAGCCTCCTGCTGTGGAGGGCAGGGAGGAGAGGGACGCTGAGCTCACCGCACCCCCTGGCCTCGCCCCCAGCTAGTATCTCCGAGATTCCACTGGCAGTACCCCCACGTTCTGGAGGACTCAGTCTCCCTCTTCCCGCCAGGGTCCCGCGACCACTCCCCCCCCGGCCGCCACTAGAGGGCGCCATCCGATCAGGAATGGCTGCTCAGTGCTGGGTCACACCAACCCTCGGGCTAAATAAGGAAGAATCTCATTCGAGGTCACTCTCCTAGCAATGAGGACCCCACACCCCGTATCATCTCCACTGTTCTTTCTGACACTGCCCACTGGAGTTCAACACACATACGCAGACACCAAACACATATGCACACACAACACACGTGTACCCACACGTGCACAAGTACCTCACAGAGGCATGACATGCGCACAGCACACATTGTACCACGTGCCCACCTACATACACCATACACATACATACATACACATGTACAAACACCACATACGCACACCACATCTGCACACAAATGCCCACGTGCATATACCACACGCATATACATACACACACACCAAAAAACACGTACATATACACGTGTTACATATATACACACGCCACACACATTGTACCACACAAGCACACACATCCCCATGTATGTACCCACACTACCCATACATACGCACCCCACACACACATACAAGCACCACACGCACACACACATACACATATACCCACATACACCACATATACCCACATACATCACACCGTACATATACTCGTCACACGTATACACGTACCACATGTCATACCACATATGCAGACCCATACCAACATGCATGTGCTCATGCACCACAATTCAGACATATAAACACCATCCACATGCACACACCACACGCATTCACACTACACGTGCACACCCGAGACAAATATCACATACACACGCATGCCTATACAAATACACACATCCATACACACCACATACATCCACACATGCCCACACCACAGAAACACAGCACACATACACATTCCACGCAAAGACACAACATACAAAAACGCCGCAGACACATACCCACACGCACACATACGTCTAAACACAGCACATATACACACGTACCCCAGCCCATGCACAAACACCAAAATATACGCATGCAAACATCACACACATATCCCATACACATATAGCCACATACATATGCACAAACAAGTCACAGACACACCCCACGTATGCGTGCTTACATAAGTATCACACACACACACACACAAGCACACACAAATCCCTGCATGAATGGTTAAAACCTTCGTAGTGGGAGTTCCTTAGAAACAGGCCAGTGGCCGCAGCACTACACACCTCACCTGCTACTTTCCCGGGGGCGGGGGGGGGGGGCTGCAGGCCCTAAGCCCCTACCTGTGTGGCCCCCCATGGAGTCGCCCCAGGCTCCCCAGCTCCAGCTTGCAGCCCGATGACGGTACCCGCGTCCCACCCTCCACCACCTCATTCCCACTGGACACGCGGCTGCTTGTTCTTTCTCAACCTAACCCCAGTCTCAGGGCCAGGGGTTTGCAGGTGCTGGCAGCATTTGCTCCCAACACACAGGGAAGGCAGGCACTGTGACCAAGGGGGAAGCCGTCGTGTGAGGGGAAAGGATCCTTGTGAGGGAAAGGACGCAGAAGCGCCGTGTGAGGGGAAAGGCCGTGGGTTCAGGGTCAGCCTCGCGGGCCCTGCCCTGTGTCTGGAGGAGGAAACCTTGAAGTACCCACAACATGGGTTTGGGACTCACAGTGGAAGCCTTTTCTTTTATTCTGACCACCATAGAGAGAGGAAGCTTCCGATGTTTGCAAAAGGCTGGGAAGTGCTGGAGGGTTCTCTAGCGTTAGGGAAGCCAAGGCCCTGGTTTCCACATACAGAAGAGAAACCTCAGGGAAGGCACTTGCCTTGCATGCGGCCGGCCTGTGTCCCATCCCCAGCGCACACATGGTCCTTGGAGCCCCATCAAGAGTGATCCCTGAGTGCAGAGCAAGGAGCAAGCCCTGAGCACTGACTGCCAAGGAGAGAGAGAGAGAGAGAGAGAGAGAGAGAGAGAGAGAGAGAGAGAGAGAGAGAGAGGAGAGGGAGAGAGAGGGAGAGAGAGTGGGAGAGGAGAGAGAGGGAAAGAAAGAGAGGGAGGGAGTGAGAGAGAGGAGAGAGAGGGACAGAGGGAGAGAGGGGAGAGAGGAAAAGGGAGAGAAGGGGAGGGAGGGAAAGAGAAAGAGAGAGTAAGGGAGAGAGAGGAGGGAGGGAGTCAGAGGGAAGGAGGGAGAGAGAGAAAGGGAGAGAGAGGGAGAGAAGGAGAGAGAGGGAGAGAGGGAGGGAGGGAGAGAGAGGGAAAGGGAGAGAGGGGGAGGGAGAGAGAGGGAAAGGGAGAGAGGGGGAGGGAGAGAGAAGGAGAGAGAGGAAGGGAGAGAGAGGAGGGAGGGAGAGAGTCAGAGGGAAGGAGGGAGGGAGAGAAAGGGAGAGAGGAAGAGAAGGAGAGGGAGAGAGGGAGGGAGGGAGGGAGGGAGGGAGGGAGGGAGGGAGGGAGGGAGGGAGGGAGAGATCTTGCTTCCTGACTAGCAAATCTAGTGGTTATACAGTGAAATCTTCAGTAAGTAAATTGGTCACAGTCGGGGGCTGGGGGGGTGGCTAGAGCAGAAGCACAGCAGCAGGGAGGGCGTTTGCTTTGCACAACGGCCAACTGGGGTCCCATCCCTGGCATCCCATGTGGTCCCGCCCCCCCCAGCCCCTGCAGGAGTGATCCCCAAGGGGAAAAAAACCCAAGAGAAAACCATATCAAGAACACCTGTAGACATCTTGGCACTCAAAAAATGCATTTTTAAAATAAAAATAAATAAATAAAATCTTAGAATTCCTAGGGAAAAAATGCATTTTTTGATGCCAGTCTTTGTTCAGATTCCAGGCAAAGGGCTCCGTGAGTCAGCCGGGGCAGCTGGCACCCGAGGGCTCCGAGGGACGGGCAGAACAGTTGCTGTGGAGAAACCCAGCCCTCTCCGTGGAGAGCAAGATGGGACCCAGGGACAGACACTGGCCACCAGCTGCACTTGCAGGCTGGAAGAGAGGCTTCCCGGGTCTGGACGTGATACTCAGTGGAGTAGAAAGTTCCAGAATTAGGAGCCAGGAGAGCTGGTGACCGCCTGGTTCCCGCTTCTCCCTGGGGTCCTCTCCTCGCCCCACCCCACACTCCTGCCCACCCCCAGCACCCAGGCGTGTGTCTCCCACCTCACTGGGGCATCCCAGTCACCACCTGCTGCAAGGGAACAGCTCAGAAGTGATAGCCAGGGGCTGGAGTGATAGCACAGCGGGGAGGGCGTTTACCTGGCACACGGCCAACCCAGATTCGATTCCCAGCATCCCAGAGGGTCCCCCGAGCACCGCCAGGAGTGATTCCTGAGTGCAGAGCCAGGAGTAACCCCTGTGCGTTGCCTGGTGTGTCCCTGTCTTTTATTTTTTTTATCATTTTTTTATTAGTGAAACACCATGAGGTACAGTTACAGACTTATAAATTTTTGTGCTTGGGTTTCGATTATACAATGATCAAATACCCATCCCTCCACCAATGCCCATCCTCCACCACCACGGGTTCCAGCATCCCTCCCACCCCCCATCCACCCCCGTCCCACCCTGCCGCTGTGGCAGGGCATTCCCCCTTGTTCTCTCTCTCTTCTTTTGGGTACTGTGTTTTGCAAGAGAGGCATTGAGTGGCAATCATGTTTGGTCTATAGACTAATTTTAGCATGTCTCTTCCACCCTGGGAGGGTCTTCACAACACCCTTTATTTGGTGCTCTCTCCTCTATCTGAGCTTCCTTTTCACCTAGCACATGTGGCTGGCCTTCAAGTCATGGAGCAAAATTCCTGGTACTAATCTCAGCCATTCCTGGGTGTTAGTCTCCTGTTTTGTTGCTTTATGTTCCCCAGATGAATGCGATCTTTCTGTGTCTATCCCGCTCTTTCTGACTCATTTCGCTTAACATGATACTTTCCATGTAGTACCACTTGTATGTAAATTTCATAACTTCATCTTTTCTAACAGCTACATAGTACTCCATTGTGTAAATGCACCAAAGTTTCTTTAACCAGTCATCTGTTCTTGGGCACTCAGGTTTTTTCCAGATTCTGGCTATTGTAAAGAGTGCTGCAATGAACAAACAATTGCAGATGTCACTTCGACTATACCTTTTTGCCTCTCTGGGATATATTCCCAGGAGTACTATAGCTGTGTCCCTGTCTTTTAAAAGGCAAAGTGACCACCAGGGGCCAAAGTGGTAAGTGTTCTTGCCTTACACAGAGCCGACCCAGGCTCCAACCCCAGCACCACCCACCGTCCCCTTGAGCCCTAAGCACAACTGGGTGTGCCCCCCCCCAAACAAACGGACAAACAAAACCCAGCCCCGCCCTCATCATGGGCCGTGGGCGTTTCCTGACGGCTGCAGAGGCCAGGACTAAGGCACTGGGGCACAGGAGTACTGGCCTCCAGCCGGAGTTCCTCAATGCCCGGCCAGTGACCTGCGGCCCCTCAGGAATCCCTGGCTCCTCCTAACCACATCCCAGCACCCCCAGGCTGCCATTCCTGACCACCAGGTGCAATCTAGAATTTTCCAGCCCCCTCCAGCACCTTTGCTGTGTTCTTCCTAGAACCCACCTGTGTGGCCTAAAGCAGGGTCCACAGAGTCCACACAAACTGCACTGACCACAGTGGCTGCCACGTGTGCGGGGAGGGGGCCTGGGGAGGGCGAGGAGTCCATCAGGGACAGCACCTGGGACCAGCCTTCACACCCTGCAGGCTTAAGGAATAACAACTACTGACTCTCCATCACTGCCTCCCAGCAGGAGGGTTTGGGGGTGGGGGGTGGGGCGGGGGGGCGGGGGGGGGGGGGAGGGGACAGAACAAACAATGAAAACAGACCCTTCAGTTAATTTTTTTTGCTTTTTGGGTCACAGTCGGCGATGCTTAGGGGTTCCTCCTGGCTCTGCACTCAGGAATCCTCCTGGCGGTGCTCAGGGGACCATATGGGGTGCCAGGGATTAAACCCATGTTGGCTGTGTGCAAGGCAAACATCCTACCCACTGTGCTATCACTCCGGCCCACTTCCAGTTGTATTTTAACAAATATTTTTAGCATAGATGTGCATG
Source organism: Sorex fumeus (assembly GCF_029834395.1). Taxonomy (NCBI): domain Eukaryota; kingdom Metazoa; phylum Chordata; class Mammalia; order Eulipotyphla; family Soricidae; genus Sorex; species Sorex fumeus. Next base: position 3,231,917 of record NW_026606098.1, on the reverse strand, counting down.
AGTTGAAGCGATAGCACAGTGGGTAGGGCGTTTGCCTTGAACGCAGCCAACCCGGGTTCGATTCCTCTGCCCCCTCTCGGAGAGCCCTGCAAGCTACTGGGAGTATCCCGCCTGCCCGGCAGAGCCTGGCAAGCTTCTCATGGCATATTTGATATGCCAAAAACAGTAACAACAAGATCTATGCAAGTTTTTCCTGAATGTAATAAATTATGATAACAACTTTATAAAAATACAGTAATTTTTTAAATAAGAAGAAAGAGTATTTCCTGGCCTTCTGAGAGAGTCCGACAAGCTACCGAGAGTACCCCGCCCGCATGACAGAGCCTGGAAAGCTCCCTGTGGCATATTTGATATGCCAAAAACAGTAACAATAACGGGTCTCATTCCCCTGACCCTGAAAGAACACCCAATACGCCATTGGGCTACACTATCATGTGACAGGGACGAATAGAGATGTTACTGGCACCTGCTCGAGCAAATCGATGAATGGGACAACAAGTGACAAGTGACAAAAATAAAGAGGGAGATTTGCAAACCACAGCACCCAATAGGAGAGAGAAAACAAAAGGGAATGCCCTGCCAGAGAGGTAGGGTGGGATGTGGGGGTGGGAGGGGTACTGGGATCATTGGTGGTGGAGAATGGGCACTGGTGGAGAGATGAGTACTCGATCATTATATAACTGAAATCCACGCACAAAAATTTGTAAGTCTACAACTGTACCTCATGGTGTTTCACTAATAAAAAATTTTTAAAAAAGAATAAAAAGGGAGAAGCCGATACAACAGAAATCCTGTCCTAGCCCTGGTATCTCTAATGACTCACAATGTTCCATCTCCTCAAGTTAGCCAGGTCTATCCATTTTGCCAGTGGTCAATACTCTTACTGGACCCACATCATTAACCCCTGCCTCCTCTTATTTGACCTAGTAACTTGAGCTAACCCAGAAATTTCAAGTAGCACTAAAGATTCTAATGTTTGGGAGGAAATGACATGAGTGGCCCTTATATGGACAAGTCCAGTCTGTGGAACTTAACCAAGCCTGCTGGTTCGTTGACCAACACCCTCCTGTCTCCTGCGTTCCCGGGCTCTGCATGCTACAGAACAATGGTGTCTGCACTGAGAATCCCTCTGCTCAGCCACCAACTGCCATGATGTGTAGACAGGCAGCAAGTTTATTAATTTTTTTGGGGGGGAGGGGGTTTAGGCCACACCCGGCAATGCTCAGGGGTTCCTCCTGGCTCTGCACTCAATAATTACTCCTGGCGGTACTCAGGAGACCATATGGGATGCCAGGGATTAAACCAGGGTTACCTGGTAAAGGTAAAGGTAAAGGCTCTCCCGTTGATCGTCGATTTGCTCAAGCGGGCCCAGTAACGTCTCCATTGGAGACTTTGTTGTTACTGTGTTTGGCATATCGAATACTCTCGGTAGCTTGCCGGGCTCTCCGAGAGGGGCAGAGGAATCAAACTCGGGTCGGCCATGTTGGCCGCTTGTAAGGCAAATGCCCTACCGCTGTGCTATCGCTCCAGCCAGAATGCAAGGCAAATGCCCTACCCTTGTACTATTGCTCTGGCCCAGCAAGTTTTTCTTTTTGTGGGGAGGATCACACCCAGCAATGCTCAGAGGTTACTCCTGGCTCTGCACTCAGGAATTACTCCTGGTGGTGCTTGAAGGACCATATGGGATGCTGAGAATCGAACTCAGGTCGGCCGCATGCAAGGCAAATGCCCTACCCACTAGGCTATCACTCCAGCTCCCTTTTGTTTTTTCTTTCGCTTTTTGAGTCACGCCCTGCGATGCTCAGGAGTTACTCCTGGCTCTGTACTGAGGAATTACTCCTGGCAGTGCTCAGAGGATCCTATGGGATTCCAGGGATCGAACCAGGGACGGATGCATGCAAGGCAAATGCCCTCCCCGCTGTACTATCACTCTGGCCCACCAAGTTTCTCTTTACCACTTTGGTGACTCTAAAATAATACAACCCACAAGAGTAAATCCTTGCTCGAGGGAAACTCCTGCAAGGAGACTGGAATGATGTCCAGCAGCAGGTGTGGGCTGGAAATCTTCAGTATAAAACATCCCTGGGAAATTATATCAGAGTGATATTATATTATAGCACTGTAGCACTGTCCTCCCATTGTTCATCGATTTGCTCAAGCGGGCCCAGAAACATCTCCATTGTGAGATTTGTTGTTACTGTGTTTCACGTATTGAATACGTGCCGGGTAAGCTTGCTAGCTTTGCGGAGATACTCTCCGTAGCTTGCCAGGCTCTCTGAGAAGGGCAGAGGAATCGAACTCACATATGGCCTGGAGGCTATCTGGGGGACGGTCACGATCACAGTCACGGTCCTCCCGTTGTTCATCGATTTGCTCGAGCAGGCCCAGTAATGTCTCCATCATGAGACTTGTTGTCACTGTGTTTGGCATATTGAATACATCACAGGGAGCTTGCCAGGCTTTGCCAGGTGGGCGAGATACTCTTGGTAGCTTGCCAGGCTCTCCAACAGGGGTGGAGGAATCAAATCCGGCTGGGCCGGGTCTGCTGTGCACGAGGCAAACGCCCTACCGCTGTGCTATCACTCCAGCCCATCTGGGGGACATAGATGGGAATTTGATAACTTTGGGCACTTCTCAGAATAATTCCTTCTGGTGGAAAGTGGGGACTGCATGTATCCACACTTAAGGAAACTGGCCTTACCTCATTTGAAGAGGAAAGTTAGGCAGGGGAGGTTTATAAAAGCCATACTAAGGGGGTATGGTGCCGCCAGCAGGTCAATCTGTACCTGTGAGGCGAGTGCATCAGCAACCTGATGCCGCCTTCAGACTTCCAGATACCCCAAAATTGCTGCTGTGCCTTTGGCCAGACCCCAAAAACTTGGGGCAAAGTTTACCAAGAAAGTAAACGGCCAAAAGTTAGGTATGTGGGAGACACACCCACAAGCCACCTCCAGCTCAGCTATATAATTGGAGGCATGGCCTCTCTGGTTCCTGATCAAACTGCTTAACGGCCATGATCCCAGAGACTCAGAAACAAATCTCAAAACCCAGCGGCTTCTGGCAGAAATGCATCTGGATTGTATACAAGGTGGCTGCCGCCTCAGAGCTTATTGGAAAGCCAGGTATGAGCTGGCGGTGATGGGGCAACTGCAGTCTCATGGGAAGGGGGGGTGGTACCGGCTCATCCTTCATGCCCTACCGAGGTCACGAGTTGCCCCCCACAAGCGGCTCTCCGGCACAGCCATGGCTCCAGAGGCAGAAGGACTTAGTCCAGAGCCCGGCAACTTGTGGCAGAAAAGTGAATGGACCATGCATTAAACTACAGCACCATGCCTCCCCAGGAGGGAAAGGGTGTTGCTCCCTTCCGCCTTTTCCCCCCCTGGCAGAAAGGTGGCTGCCACCTCGGAGCTTATAGGAAAGCCAGGTATGAGCCGGTGGTGACAAGCCAACTGCAATCTCATGGGAAGGGAGGGCAGTACCGGCTCATCCTTCACGCCCTACCGAGGTCATGAGTTGCCCCCCCACGCGTGGCTCTCAGGCACAGCCATAACACCAGACGTACAGAAACCAATCTTGTAATTATCTGGCTCTTTGCAGAAATCCAAAATCACTATGATTCTCATAACCAGCTATAGAGAACAAAGTATTTCACAATGCCTTTTCAGCAATTCTGATTGTTGGGGGGGGGGGATTCTAAACAGTAATGGTGCATCTCTTGTCGAAATAATGAATGTAATCAATGTAGAGAAGAGTTAAGTGGCAATCATCTGCCTCACAGGCATTGGGAAGGGTGGGAGGTGCGTTTATTGGGGTTCTTGGTGGTGAAAAATGAGTACTGGTGAAGGGAGAGGTGTTTGATCATTGTATGACCGAGACTTAAACCTGAAAGCCTAGTAACTTCTCCCACAGTGTTTCAATAAATAAATATAAGAAGGGGGGAAAAAAGACATACTAGACCCAGGTGGAACATCTGGGTGGCTGCCAGCAGGCCAGCCCCTTACATCTTTTTATCTCTGAAGAGACAGAAAGTTCCCTTGTAACATAATGATGATAAAGATAGCTGCACATTTATTGATGGGCACGCCTTTTTCCACATTCCCAGAAAGAATGTTACAGAGTTATAAATCCACATCATCTTTGTTGCTGGAAAATCATCCAGGACATGCAAATCCAATAATAAATAAATAATGCAAATCCAGCTTTGGGTCTAGCATGGGGAAAGCTCTGGTTGGGCAGGAAATGCCTACTGGGGAAATGTCAGCCTCGGGGCAAGCGTCGCAGCAGGAAACGGGACACACCTCAGAACATAACCCACCGATCTCTTCCGCATCTCCCTCCAAAAAACACAAAGGTGGGCAAGGTGGAGATCACCCCTTCAATGCAGCCCTGCGGTGGAGGAGAGGAAGTGAGCTGTGCCTCATCAGGAACTCTCTGCTGGGGGCTGTTTGGGTTAACTCAGGACCCAGACTAGCCACTGCATCTGTCGCATTCTTTGCCATCCGGCTGAGTGGGATGGACACCAAAAACGCCAAGCCTGTCGGGACAAAGTGCAACATTTAAGAAAGCACATGATAGGGGCCAGAGCGATAGTATAGTGGGGAGGGCGTTTGCCTTGCATGCAGCGGACCCAGGTTCAATTTCCAGCATCCCATAGGGTCCCCCGAGCACCTCCAGGAGTGATTCCTGAGTGAGGAGCCAGAAGTAACCCCTAGGCATCACCAGGTGTAACCCCTCCCAATAAAAAGCCAAAGGGAAAGAAAGAAAGAAAGAAAGAAAGAAAGAAAGAAAGAAAGAAAGAAAGAAAGAAGAAGAAGAAGAAGAAGAAGAAGAAGAAGAAGAAGAAGAAGAAGAAGAAGAAGAAGAGAAGGAAGGAAGGAAGGAAGGAAGGAAGGAAGGAAGGAAGGAAGGAAGGAAGCAAGCAAGCAAGCACCTGATAGATAGCAGAATGACAGAGAAAGACAAGATGTGTTTTTTAAGGGCAGCTGGCGATTATTTCTTGGGGATATAGCTCAAAGAAGTTTCTGGGTCATCGGCCACCATCCAGATCACACGGTTTTTTCTCCTGGAAGGGAGCAACATGATGCCCACCATAGCCATGCCACCAGACTCCACACCAGGCTGTTTCACTCAGAGAACCCCAGAGGGGAGCGGGTGAGAGCTCTCCCTGCCCCAAGGGACCCAGTTCCGGCAGCCAAAAATCTCTAGAACCCAACCGCCGCCATTCTCAAGGCCGCTCCCCACACACTCGGGCTGAGACTCACATACGAGTGAATATATTCCTGTACCCCATCATAAGACACTCCCTATCCATTCTCCATAATTTCCACACCACATTTGATGGGGTTGGAATAGTAGGCAACCAATCATGTAGCACTGTCCTCCCATTGTCCATTGATTTGCTCGAGCAGGCCCAGTAACGTCTCCATTGTGAGACTTGTTATTACTGGGTTTGGCATATCGAAAACATCACGGGTAGCTTGCCAGGCTTTGCCATGCAGGCGAGATACTCTCGGTAGCTTGCCGGGCTCTCCAGAGAATTTGAACCTGGCTCGCCGGGCCGGCAGCTTACAAGGCAAACGCCTTACCGCTGTGCTATCATTCCAGCCCAGGCAACCAATCATAGAAGGAAATATATATATACATATATATGCATATATACATATTTTCAGATGCAGAGTCTCATGCCCCCGTGCCTGGCTGTCCTCACTGGGGCCCCTTGGAGTGGGACAGGTTTAGTTTCCCTCCCCGCCCCAAGCAGAGCCCCAGCAGCTGAAGACCTCCAGAACACTGCCACCGCCATGCTTAAGACCACAATCCACAAACTCAGACGAGCCTCACGCATGAGGGAACTGCCAGAGGAACCCAGGTGTGAAGGACCCAGGGCTGAGATCTCCAAGCCTGTTTAGATCGGGACTGGGCCCCGTTGACCCAGATCCCCCATCTTCCAGTAGCCAGGCAGTTACACCCACCAACTGCCCCCGGCACTGTGTAATTCCATCAACGGCCAAGATCCAGAGACTATAAAACCAGAACCACGCAACCTCTTATTGTCTAGTTCTCACTCTTAGAGAACCCAGCAGACTACCGAGAGTATCTTGCCCACATGGCAGAGTCTGGCAAGCTCTCCGTGGTGCATTTGATATGCCAAAACCCAGTAACAATGATTGGTCTCATTCCCCTGACCCTGAAAGAGCCTCCAATGTGGCACTTGCTAAAATCTCAGGACTAGGACGAATGGAGACATTACCGGTGCCTGCTCGAGGAAATCGATGAATAATGAGATGACAGTGATACAGTGATAGACATATTTTAGATATATATATATATATATATGAAAGCTCACATCACTCAACCTTTAACAACAAGTTAGTGATATCCTAAAGAACATCTTAATGGCCCCTGCCAAAATAGAACAATCTTCACACTGTTTCCTCTATGGATACTTTTTTGTAGCCTTTTCAGCAGTTTTTCATAACAGATCATACAAAATATATGATTTCAGTTCTGCTTTGGGACAGGGCTTGAGGCTTGGGATGGAAACATTCCAAACTTGGTGGTGGGAAGGTGTAATGATGGTGGTATTGGTGTTTGAATATTAAATGTAATTGAATACTGTAAACTACCTTATAAAATTTTTTTTTAAAAATTTTTAAAAAGAAGTTTCTGGCAAGTTGTTCAAACCTGGTATGGTTTCCTGCGTTCATTTATGACTGTTCACTTACATTGTGGTTCTTACATTTCATCTTGCAGGTACCCTAGACCTGTTTTTCGTTTTGTTTTTATTTTGTTTTTTATTGAATCGCCGTGAGATTGAGCATTGCAAAATTGTTCGTGACTGCATTTCAGTCATACCGTGTTCCAACACCCATCCCTCCACCAGTGTAATTCCCCAGCACCAGTGTCCCCAGTTTCCCTCCCACCCCTTCAAGCCACCCCACCCCAGCCTGCCTCTATGGAAGGCACCTCTCTTTTCTCTCTCTCTCTCTCTTTCTCGTTCTTTCTCATTTTAGGCATCTGATTTGCAATACCGACGTAATGCAGACATGGAGCCAGGGATAGAACAGCGGGGAAAGCACTTACCTTGCATGTGGCTGACTGGGTTTTGATCCTCAGCACCTCATAGGATCTCCAAGCCCCACCTGGAGTGGGCCCTGAGCACAGAGTCAGGGGTGACCCCACACACACCAAAAAAGGAAAGAGCATATATCAAAAATCAACTATGATTAAATCTGGGGACACATGCGTATTCGCTGATTTTTTTTTTATTAGTGAAACACCATGAGGTACAGTTGCGGACTTACAAGTTTTTGTGCTTGGATTTCAGTTATACAATGATCAAGTACCCATCCCGCCACCAGTGCCCATTCTCCATCACCAATGATCCCAGTATCCCCCCCACCCACCCCTCTTCCCCCCATCCCACCCCGCCTCTGTGGCAGGGCATTCCCTTTTGTTCTCTCTCTCCTTTTGGGTGCTGTGGTTTGCAAAAGAGGCATTGAGTTGTAATCATGTTCAGTCTATAATCTGCTTTCAGCATGCATGTCTCATCCTGGGAGGATCCTCTCAATACCCTTTACTTGGTATGCACTGATTTTGTACGTAGAAAATAAAACACGATGAAGGGCATTTCATTTCAAAAACTAATTAACTATATTGAATAAAGTGAGTGTAATTGGGAGCCAAAGAGTCATCCCAAACAGCAGTCCGTTCCACTTTCCAACTCTAGAGGGCAGCATAAGCCCTGGCACGGGTTTCTGGGGCTGGAGGCAGGTTCCCATCACGTGGAGAGCTTTGAAGATGGCCCTAGGACAAGACACAACCCGACCAAGTCCGAATCTCCCAGGGAAGACAGAGCATCAGTATTCTGAAAGTTCTCTGGGTAGTTTCCATGCTCAGCCTACACTAGATTAAGATCCTCGTGGGGGATTTGCCTCCTTTTCTCCAAGTTAGTTTGTGTGTGTGTGTACACAAGAGGTTTCTCAATTTCTCAATTATCCAGGCATGCAAGAAAGACTAACAAAGAACAGCTGAAGAGTTAAATCCTACCTGACTAAGCAGGAGGGTTGGTACACTTCTCACCACATGGGTGCTGTTGACTTGAACAGTGAAAAAAATCAAACAACGGGGAGGAGGGGGGAAAGCCCACAAACTGGCCTATATGAGAATGTTCTGGGGTGATAAAGGTAAGAGGAAAAGCAAATCAGCTTTGTCCGTTGCGTAGATTGCCTGGAAGTTTCCTGACCTGAGGTCCGATTGGTCCACTCCTGGATGGCACACCCAACTATAGCCATTCACTTCAACCTAGGATGGCCAGTATTTGGATAATCATAACTTCTCTTCCCTAAAGCTTCCTAACGTTTGTTAAATTATATCATGCAATTTCGGTCATTCTATTTGAACTTGCACAATAGCCTATTGTAAAGAAACCCCTGTAGGATAACACTGGTTTATCCTTCCTTCCTGGTCCCGCAGGATGTAGGATAACAGTGGTTTGTCCTTTCTCCCTTGCCACAGGGAGCTTAGGTTTATCCGGTTACACCCATCACAGTGCTCCTGAGTCTCTCCCATTCCTCTGTGCTTATCTGTAACTTCTCTGTGCTCTCTTCCCCAACCGGTCTATCACCCTTTTCCCCTAATCAGAATCTGTTAACTTGTAAGGTCAGATCCTTCTAAGGACACTGAACTTGTATTGTAAGTTAAATATCGTTTTTCTCCTCTCCTTATGTCCTTTTGCATTGTTTACTTTAAAGCAGTGTCCTTTTTGTATATACACAGGAAGACAGTTAATGCTATGCTTTTGTAACTTGGGAGTTAATTGACTCCAAATAATATTTACTCCTGGACATCTGCTCACTCGACTTAAGTCTCAGTTGCCCTTATTTCCTAGCACCCCAAAGCAGGGTCCCAACGAGGGACTGAATGGACCCAGGGCAAGCTGTGAGCTACCCTGGCATCAAAATGGGCCAGGTCAATGTGCCACAATACTCAACTCTAAGTTAAGAGCATGGTCATGGACAAATGCTGTCATGGTCCAAAAGTAACAACGAGATTAGGACCCTGATAGGGATAGGAAAGACTAATCTGGTCCTCAGGCCACTGTAGTCGGAGATCGAGATGACCCCAGGAAAGCAATTCTATAAGCTTAATGTATCTCTTACTGTGTCCATACAAAATGACTAATATTATGAATCGTATGTTTGTTGGACAAGGAGAGGAGAACCACACCCATGGGATTCTGCTTTGGGGCAGATCATCCAGCTGAAGGAGAATCTATCCTAGAAGAAGCTTCCCCTGAGGGAAGGACTTTACCTCTGTTGACTGTATGACCACACCTACATGTAATAATTACCCCAACCCCTCATGCTTTGGGATTTAACTAGGCTGTAAGGGTGGGCAGGGGGAGCAAGAAAGAGAGTGAAGTGGGATCCAGAAGCAGGAGAATCAGAGGAGAATGGAGATGGGAATGGGAATAAATGACAATTGAGACCAACCAGCCTGGCTCTCTTTCCCTCCTTCGCCTGCCCATCGCCATCGGCCTCCCTGGGGTGGGGGAAGCTGCGAAGACCACTTAATGTGGGTGGTGAGAGAGAGAGAGAGAGTCACAGCCCATCTAAACGGAGAGCTTAGATTTATTGGGTTACACCCATCACAGTGCTCCCGAGACACTCCCATTTGTCTGCGTTTATTGGAATATAGCTCTAAACATTTTCTTTCTCCCTTTCTCCCTTTCTACAGGGAGCTTAGATTTATTGGGTTCCACCCATCACAGTGCTCCCAAGACACTCCCATTCCTGGATTTGTATTTGTAAGCGAAATATTGCTTTTCTCTTTTCCTTGTGTCCTTTGCATAGTTACTTTAGAGCAATGTCCTTTTTGTATAAACACAAGAAGACAGTTAATGCTATGCTTTTGTAACTTGGGAGTTAATTGACTCCAAATAATAGTCATTCCTGGGCATCTGTTTTCTCGACTTAAGCCTCAGTTGCCCTTCCTTCATATAACCCCAAAAGCAGGATCCCAGTGAGGGACTGGATGAGCCCAGGGCAAGCTGTGAGCTACCCTGGCATCAAGATGAGCCAGGCCAAAGCACCATAATACTTAACTATAAGTTAAAAGCACAGTCATGGACAAATGCCATCATGATCCAAAAAGTAACATCTGGATTAGGACTCTGCTAGGGTTGCACTGTCGCACTGTCCTCCCGTTGTTCATCGATTTTCTTGAGCGGGCACCAGAATGTCTCCATTGTGAGACTTGTTACTGTTTTTGGCATATCAAATATGCCACAGGGAGCTTGCCAGGGATACTCTTGGTTGCTTGCCAGGCTCTCCAAGAGGACGGATGAATCAAACCCGGGTCGGCCACATGCAAGGCAAACACCCTACCTGCTATGCTATCGCTCCTGCTAGGGTTAGGAAAGACTAAACTGGCCTGAGCACTGCAGCTTGAGATCTAGAGCGAGAAGTTCCCTGGATAGCCACCCTATAAGATTGATGTATCTCTTACTGTGTCCATACAAAATGACTAATATTATTAAGAAACAGAATTAAGACGAATGTTTAAATGGTTGTTGGACCAAGGAAAGGAGAAACACCACTATGTGGTATTTCACCCTTGGGCGGGTCGTCTTGCTGGATGAGAATTTGTCCTAGAAAGTTCTTCCCTGAGGGAAGGACTTTGCATCTGTTGATTGTGTGACCACATCTATATGCAGTTGCTACCACAACCCCCTCATGATTTGGGATACAAGTAAGGCTGTAAGAGTAGACCAGGGAGAAGGATCAAGGAGGATAGAGGATGGAGGAGAATAGGAGGAAAATCAAGACAAGATGGGAATAAACGGCAACTGATCACCAATCAGCCTGGCCCTCATTTCCTCCTTCATCTGCCCATTGTCATCGGCCGTCCCCAGTGGGGGAAACGACATGAGACCACCGAGAGACCACCATATGCAGGCAGCAAGAGAGCGCTGAGGCTTTGTATTAATTTTTTGAATACACAAACCCCCACCCATGACAAAATATATCAGTGTATCACTGTATCATTGTTATCCAGTTGTTCATCAATTTGCTCAAGCAGGCACCAGTAACGTCTCCATTTGTCCCAGCCCTGAGATTTTAGCAGCCTCTCCTTACTTGTCTTTCCCAATGCTGGCATATTGGAGGCTCTTTTAGGGTCAGGGGAGTGAGATCTGTTATTGTTACTGTTTTTTGGCATATCAATACGCTGCAGGGAGCTTGCCAGGTTCTGTCGTGCAGGCAGGATACTCTCAGTAGCTTACTGGGCTCTCTGAGATATATATATATTCAATATGCCAGACACAGTAACAACAAGTCTCACATTGGAGACGTTACTGGGCCCGCTCGAGCAAATCGATGAACAAGTCCTCCCATTGTTCATCGATTTGCTCAAGCGGGCCCAGTAACATTGTGAGACTTGTTACTGTGTTTGGCATATCGAATACGTCACGGGGAGCTTGCCAGGCTTTGCCATGCAGGTGAGACACTCTTGGTAGCTTGCTGGACTCTCCGAGAGGGGTGGAGGAATCAAACTCAGGTTGGCCATGTTGGCCGCATGCAAGGCAAATGCCCTACCCACTGTGCTATCGCTCCAGCCTATATACATATATATATATATATATATATATATATATATATTTCCCCTCTATGATTTGTTGCCTACTGTCTGAACCCCATCAAATATGGTGTGGTAATTATGGAAAATGGGTAGGGAGTGTCTTATGATGTGTCAAAAAATAGTATGAAACTAACATCCATGGCAAGGGAAAACGGGGCCACGAGTGGAGGGTAGTTAAGATAGAGGAGGGTCTTTTATGACAACACTAGATGGAAATGATCACTCTGGACAGTAGTAGGTAAAATAGGTAAAGGGATCACAGTGAACACAGTCCTCCCGTTGTTCATCGATTTGCTCAAGCGGGCCCAGTAACGTCTCCATCATGAGACTTCTTGTTACTGTGTTTTGGCATATCAAATACATCACAGGGAGCTTGCCAGGCTTTGCCGTGCGGGCGAGATACTCATGGTAGCTTGCCAGGCTCTCCGAGAGGGGCGGAGGAATCGAACTCGGGTCGGCCATGTTGGCTGCGTGCAAGGCAAATGCCCTACCGCTGTGCTATCGCTCCAGCCCTGGTAAAGGGATATACACGATAACCTTTCAGCATATGTATTGCAAACCATAATGCCCAAAAGGAGGGAGAGAAGAGAGGTGGCTGCCATAGAGACAGGGTGGGGTGGACATTAACTCTTTTAAATGATTTTTTGAAAAATAAAGGAAAACATCTGGCTTCTTCCTAGTCTGGTCTTGATGGAGGCAAGTAGACAGGCAAAGACCCCTGGCAATGAAACTAAGGTCGACAAAACTTCTGGGAGGAAAACACTAAGACTGATCCACCCTGTGGATACAGTACTGGAAAACAGAGACCTGATAAACATTCAGCAGTGGACCCTGAGGAGACTGGACCCCTCCCCATGAAGTTCCTCACCCTCGGACCTCTCCCTTAATCTGATTAAAATGTGATCCAGTTCCAAGAAGACTCCAGAGCTTCTGGATCAAGACAACCCGAGAAGAGTCTATAAAGTCATCTTGAACAAAGGAAGGGTGGGCATACACTGCCCGAGCTCATGTGCTGCTTGCGCCCATATAGCTGACCACAAGTGTCACAAGAGTACATGTGTCGCCCACATCTCCCCTCTTGAGATGCCGACTTTCATGCTTTCCTGTCTAATGCTGGGATGTGTGTAGGGCTCTCTCCGCCCTTGGAGAAGCCCTGGTTCTCTCTTGAGCATGTTTCTCTCTCTCTCTCTCTCTCTCTCTCTCTCTCTCTCTCTCTCTCTCTCTCTCTCTCTCTCCTTCCCTCTCCCTCTCTCTCTCTCTCTCCCCATCCACACATTCAAAAACCCTCCAAATAAAATCTATTTACTTCACTGCTGTCTACTCCTGAAATTCCTTTCCCTGAGTGAGACAAGAACCCAGTAACTCTGGGTCCTGAGTGGCAGAGGCGGATCAGGAGAAAGTGACTGTCTTTCTCCTCCCCACTTCACATGAGCCACCCGTGGGGCCCACCGACATCAGAACTAGGAAGGAGGAGTCTGCGAGGGCCACCGTTCTGTGCCAGGCTACAGAGAGCTGCGGGTTCCACAGTACTGGACTCCACAGGACGCCCACAGAGGAATGAGAAAGTGACTGACTTACAGAGAGAGAATGCGTTCAGAGGCCGCGGAACAGCTCCTGAGGTGTCAGTGACTTCTCTCGGTAGAGACGCATTTCCCACTCATGGCCGGCGGGACAAGATCGGACCCTTTTGGTCGTTTGTTAGTGGGATCAAGTCCAGGAGGCAAGTTGGGGGAGGACTGCTGAGAGCTGGGTGGAGGGCAGGAAGCAGGGTGCGAGGTGGAGAAAGTCTCCAAGTAGATGTGCGAGTCCTGGTTTCTGGAACTGCATTTTAGACTGAGTTCGGGTGCCAGGAGTGAAGCCCAAACCTGTGGGAGATGTTACTTTCGAAGCAGGAGGCAAAGCCACCTGTGGAACAGCTGTTGGAGGTACGGCATCCAGAATAACACACCCAGAAAAGATGCTTCCAGCTAACAGACCGTTTCCTGGAGCTGAAGAGGGGATTATCCTCACTAATTAACAGTATAATAGCAAAATGGGCTTGTCCTGGGAGTGCAGAGGAGATAATTGAGGTGCCTAGCTGTCCATGAGGGAGGTGACAGGGACCGTAATTAACAGGACTTGGGCACTGGCCTTATTCAAGGTGTTTAATGCTCCAGTGATTAAGGGTTCGGAGTAAAAGCCTGTAAGAAAAGACGTGTGCGTCTGTTACTGCTACCATTCCCGTGATAGTGAACGCACACAAAAGGGAAATGCTTTGTTTGCTGGGTTTTTTTTTACTCCCATTTTTATGGAAGCTCCATGATTTATAACACGTTAACTTGCTGTGAAAGGGGAATGCTTTACATGATAACCTCTCAGTATCTGTATTGCAGACCATCTTGCCCAAAAGGAGAGAGAGAGTATGGGGGAAATTGTCTGCCATGGAGGCAGGGGGAGGGTGGGAAAGGGGGGGATACTGGGGTTATTTGTGGTGGGGAATGTGCACTGGTGGAGGGATGAGTGTTTGATCATTGCATGACTGAAACTCAAACATGAAAACTGGTAACTATCTCACGGTGATTCAATAATAAAAAATAAAACAAATTTTAAAAAAAAGAAATGGGAATGTTTTAAATAAGTTACCTCCTTTGGGGCGCTGGAGAGGTACTGTAGTGAGCAGGAAGTTCACCTTGCATGTGGCCAATCCAAATTTGATCCCTGGGACTGAGAGAGGAAGCCTCAGCTTCCCCCTACCAGCAGTTTCGGTTCTCCCCACCAGTCTAAAACAGCTCCTCCCCAGGGTCCTGCCTTAACATTCCTGAAATCCCTCCATACTGTAAAATTCTGCCCAGGAGCTAAGACTCAGCCAGGCTACAATGCAGAGGCAGAGGGCCAGAAGGACTCAAACCAGCTAGACCCTGCTCTTACCTCCTTGGATCCTCTGTGACACTTGTCAATTGATAAGAACTGCAGAGGGCCTTGAAAGGGGCCCCCACACGTGGCGGGCAACTCGTGACCTCTGTGGGGGGCAACTCGTGACCTCGGTAGGGCGTGAAGGATAAGGCGGTACCACCCCCCTTCCCATGAGACTGCAATTGCCCTGTCACTGCTAGCTCATAGCTGCTTTCCAATAAGCTCTGAGGCGGTGGCCACCTTGCTGCCAGGGGGGAAAAAGGCAGAAGGGAGCAACACCCTTTCCCTCCCAGGAAGGCATGGCGCTATAGTTTAACGCATGGTCCATTCACTTTTCTGCCGCAAGCTGCGGGGCTCTGGACTAAGTTCTTTGGCCTCTGGAGCCATGGCCATGCTGGAGGTCACAAGTTGACCCCCAAGAGTGGCTCTCCGGCACAGCCATAACACCAGATGTACAGAAACCAATCTTGTAATGATCTGGCTCTCTGCAGAAATCCAAAATCATTGTATGATTCTCATAACCAGCTACAGAAAACAAAGTATTTCACGGCTTTTCAGCAATTCTGATTGTTGGGGGGGGGGGGGATTACTAAACAATAATGGTGCATCTTTTGTCAAAAGCATGAATGTAAACAATGTAGAGAAAAGTTAAGTAGAAATCATCTGCCTCATAGGCATTGGGAGGGGTGGGAGGGGGGTATATTGGGGTTCTTGGTGGTGAAAAATGAGTACTGGCGAAGGGAAAGGTGTTTGATCATTGTATGACCGAGACTTAAACCTGAAAGCTTTGTAACTTTTCCCACAGTGATTCAATAAATAAATATAAGAAGAATAAATAAATAAATAAAATTATGAAATATAAAAGTAAGGTGGAGTTCATGCCCAATTCAATCAGCTAATCAGTGGCTGAATAAATAGCAGTACATAAACAAAAATTACCATGTAGTGAGTTAATTTCTAAATAAATTAGATTTTTTTGGTTTCCAAAAAAAATAAATAAAGGGGCCCCCACAAAACCCCCTTTTAACTTCATCCACACAAAGTTCTTCCCAACTTGGGGAGTTCCTTTTCTGTCAGATATTAACCTAAGTGTTTTGGGCTTCGTCAGTGAATCATCCCTTTTCCTCCTCTCAGAGAAGCTTACCGTGCTCTTCTTGCTAGCATCCCTAATTTAGTTAAAGTCTATCTCAACATTTCCTTTGTATTTTACCTCTCATCATCTCAGCTCCCCAAGTCAGTCTTGATTACTTGTAAGCCAAAACGTTGTTCTGATAATTCTGTGCTTTGTATTTGAAGCTCTGTGTATTGATACCTGCTTTTCTATTTCCCCTATAGCCTTTTGATCTTTTACTACAGAGTAATGTTCTTTGGTTAAACACAGAAAGACCATTAATGCTTTGCTCCTAATATTTGGGAATTGATTGACTCCGAAATATATCTACTCCTGGGCATAGTTACTTGGTCAAAGTTACTTGACTCAGGCTTCAGTTGCTGTAGTTCCCAACACCCCAAAGGGAGGTCCTGCCATGGGACTGGGATGCACCCAGGACAAGTGGTGAATCTACCCCAGCATTCAAATGGGACAATCTAGAAAGCATGAATGCATGGTCTTGATATTAGCTGTTATGACTTAAGAGACAGGACCCCCATGGGGAAGGACAAGCTGAACTGGCTTCTTTGGGATTTACAGTAAAAGCCTTTGCATGCTCTCAGCCCAGAGAATTAAGTATTGTGGTCTTTGTCTCTTACTGTGTTTATCCAAACTACAAGTATTGATAACTTATACAACTAGAGGGAAAGATAAAAAGCCATGTAGATATCCCTGGGAGACAGAGTGTCTCCTGACATTAATCTCCCCAAAAGAGAATTTCCTATGCTCTATCTATACAAATGGTCTATGTAAATTTCCTCCATCAAATGTTTATCTCTGTAAATGATTGATCAGACCTATATCCTTACCTCAACCCCCCTCTATAAGCATGCCAGCAGCTCTGCATTAAATGGGCCATTTTCCAAAAAAAGTATAGTCGAAGTGACATCTGCACTCGTTTGTTCATTGCAGCACTGTTTACAATAGCTAGAATCTAGAAAAAACCTGAGTGCCTGAGAACAGATGACTGGTTAAAGAAACTTTGGTACATCTACACAATGGAGTACTATGTAGCTGTTAGAAAAGATGAAGTCATGAAATTTACATACAAGTGGTACTACATAGAAAGTATCATGCTAAGTGAAATGAGTCAGAAAGAGAGGGACAGACATAGAAAGACTGCATTCATCTGGAACATAAAGTAACAAAATAGGAGACTAACACCCAAGAATAGCCGAAATTAGTACCAGGAGGCTTTTACTCCATGGCTTGGAGGCCAGCCACACACGCTAGGGGAAAAAGCAGATAGAGAAGGGAGCACCAAATAAAGGGTGTTGAGAGGATCCTTCCAGGATGGGAGATGCATGCTGAAAGTAGACTATAGACTGAACATGGTTGCCACTCAATGCTTCTTTTGCAAACCACAGCACCCAAAAGGAGAGCAAGAGAGACAAAAGGGAATGCCCTGCCAAAGAGGCAGGATGGGATGGGGGGGATGGGGGGGTGGGAGGGATACTGGGATCCGTGGTGGTGGGAAATGGGCACTGGTGGAGGGATGGGTACTCGATCATTGTATAACTGAAACCCAAGCACAAAAATTTGTAAGTCTCCAACTGTACCTCATGGTGTTTCACTAATAAACATTTAAAATAAATAAATAAATAAATAAATGGGCCATTTTCACCATCAGGCTGTGGTCCTGTCTCCCTGTCTCTCTGCTGGGGAAGACAGAGGTAGCTTGTAGCCACCAAACACACACATCATGGCAGCAGCCGAACCCCCACATACTTTGTGAACACACACTTTTCCTTTCTCTTCTACTTTCCAATAAACTTTTCTACTTTCCTACTCTGGGTCTGAGCCTCTTTATCACTCAATATTTTCTCTCTTGAACATAATGAAGAACCTGGCAATTGTAGGCAAATACAGAGAGCTACCGCTCCTGCATTATTTGCATCAGGACCCCAGATGGTCCCCCAGTCTTCCTATTCCTACCTGAGCACAGAGTCCAGAGTAAAACCTCAGCACCGCCATGTATGGCCATAACACACACACACACACACACACACACACACACACACACACACACTATAAATAAATCACCTATTTTTTTTCCTTTACTTTATTTGGGGGCGGGGTAACAAATTACTTTATTTGAAGGACAAAAAGACTGATACAAATCATAAGACTGAAATAGATGTTTTGGAACTTATATATAGAAAAGGTCAGGGTAACCCCAACATGCATATTGTACTTCCCTGGGTGGCCCGAGGTCACCTGTAGCTCAGGGAAGCCAGCATGAAGGCTTAGCTCTTATTGTCACTGTGACCCAGTGCGTGCTTGTCAAAGAGATACTATGTCATGCCAGACTCACGGGCCCCCATCTTACGCAAGTTGGTTACATGGTCACCCAATTCTTTGATGACCTTCACCTGCTCATCCAGGTAGCGCATCTCCAGAAAATCATGCAGGTGGGGGGGTCATTCTTGTCTGTGGCCAGTTTGTGCAGCTCCAGCAGTGATTCATGCTCTTCTCCAAGTGCAGTGCACACTCCCTCTCATGTTCAGCCCATTCTCCCAGTTGTCACGACCTGGTTTCTTGATCTCCTGAAGGAAAATTCGGCCGCCAAGCTGGTTCTGCAGCTTCATCAGCTTCTTCGCACGCTCTCTCTCCTCATGAGATTGGTGATGGAAGTACCTGGCACAGTTCTTCAAAGCCACATTGTCGCAGTCCAAATAATAATGCATGGACAGGTAGACAAAGGAGGCGTAGAGCTCCCGGTTGATGTGGTGGTTGGTGGCGGCCTCCGAGTCCTGGTGGTAGTTCTGATGAGGGGGACGAGGTGGTCGTGGCAGCGGTTGAGATGGGACGAGGCAGCGGCGGCGATGGTGGAAAGCCAATGATAGTGAGGAAGCCTTGATGGAGTTTCTCTTGGGTGGATTCATCAGTGGCGACAAAGAGAGACCAAGCAATGACCGACTGGTTGAAAACCTCCATACTTCATGATAAAAGCAGAAACCACGCTAGTGATGCTATTAACACAATTATAAGGAGTCGCTTGGAGGGCTACAAAGTTTGGATTTGTTTATTTGCACCACCATCCTGTTAGTTAAAAGTTCTTTTTGTGGGGCTGGAGCGATAGCATAGCGGGTAGGGCGTTTGTCTTGCACGCGACCAAGCCGGGTTCGATTCCCAGCATCCCATATGGTCCCCTGAGCACCGCCAGGAGTGATTCCTGAGTGCAAGAATGATGGGATTCCTGCACCTTCTTGTAAAGCCCCAGGACTCTGGGTTCCCAAGTGGCAAGACAGACAGAAACATGAACTTGATAATACAAAAGCAGTAGGAGTTTTATTCCAGTAAACCGGGATCAACTATCTCACCCACAGAGTGGTCTCTTGTTAACGACCCCGACTTCAGGCAGCAAGCAGTTTATATAGGGTTTGATTACATAAGCAGCATGTGCCTTCTTGTTTCAGAAAGAAATCTCACTTAGTTACCAATCCAAAGTGTTTTGGCAAGTGTCTAGGTTAACAGTGGTCAGGCAATAGTTAAACAATAGTTTCCACTAGCAGTTCATGGTTACACATGCGACTCATTCTTTTAGGGTTAACAAAAGACAATTTCTGGGGCATTTTGACTCGGATATAATGATTGATTGAGCCCATTTGCTAAGCCCAGGAACTTTCCCAGGTGGGTTCAGGTTGACTAGTTACACATTGTTTCATTGCTGGGAAACTGAAACTGTTTTAGTCCCCAAGGGAACCTGAGGCCTAACTAATTTTGCTGATTTCTGCCACCTATTAGTGGCATCAGGTTAGCCCTATAATTCTCATCTCATGCAAGGCTGGAAGAGGCTACTGGTGGCTACTAGCGTGAATACAGGTAGCAAGGACTGCAGGTTAAAACCCACAGACTCCACTAAGGTCAGAGGGTGAAAGTCCACATCAAATCGAAAGTTCTAAAGCTGACTGTATTACATAACGTGCTAATGATAGAAATATTATTAAGCAGTTATATACTTTGAAACTAAGTGCTCATTTCAGGGTTTTGAGATTCCGCTTGAGACCATTATTTCTTGTCCTGAATAAATGAGTAGAGATGTAGGAATTAAGTGGCTGAATAAGTGCATATGAGGTCATGGTTATTAACATAATGGAAGTGTAGATTGTTTCCGAAAAATGTTGAAAGTAGTTATTTAGGCAAATCTGTTTCAACAAATTAATGCAAAAGAGATGAGTAGATTAATTACTTTTATCTGGAAGTGCACCAAGTCCTTTGACCTATGACCTTTTCCTATGACCATATAAAATTAAGAATTAATTGTATCCTTTAAAGGTTTGAAAAAAAACATTTTATTATAACTAGGGACATGAATGACCAGTTCTTTATATGCGTTCATGGTAAATAGAAAATTTCATTTTATTATGAGACTCAGAATCAAATGTTTTTATTAAGCAATATTTTCAGTCTTTATGACCTCAGGTGATTTGAAGGGCTGGAGTAAGGCAGAACAAGAAGCCAAGATAGGCCACGTTTCAGCAAAGCAAGCAGTAGGCCTAAGATTCTGTTTCCCGAAGATTGTGTCCCTGTTTCTCCAAAGGTTTGTGGTTAGAGTTACTAGAAAGACACCCATACACCCCCACACACCCGTCCCATTAATCAGTAAGTGACACCTTCTGTTATCCTGTCTGAGGCCTGTTACTGGAAAACCCCTCAAAGCGTAACTGTTGGCACCTGCTAACTATCTTATGTGATCAAAGTTGGTGCCTGCTAACTGTACTAATGTGATCAAAGATGTAAAAACCTGCTGTAATAAGGACTCAGGCTCCTTGTTAAAACTCCACTGCGGTGGATGAGACTTGAACCTGTTAGCACGCGGATTGTGATCTCCCTTTAACGACAAAGAGACTCCAGAGACTGCAAACAGCAAGCAGGGTTTATTGCAAGACTGGCTATCTAGGGTCGAGCTGCCTACACAGACACACAGGTCTGGCAGGATGGGCAAGACCCCGAGCTTCTTCAAAGGAGATCTTATATAGGCCTTCATCGGTTGTTACAGCAGAGCCCATGCATTTCATAAAGGTAAAGGTAAAGGCCCTCCCATTGATCATCGATTTGCTCGAGCGGGCCCAGTAACGTCTCCATTGGAGACTTTGTTGTTACTGTGTCTGGCATATCAAATACTCTCGGTAGCTTGCCGGTCTCTCCAAGAGGGGCGGAGGAATCGAACTTGGGTTGGCCATGTTGGCCGCGTGTAAGGCAAACGCCCTACCCGCTGTGCTATCACTCCAGCCCAATAGATTTGTAATAACCCATACTTTCCTGACCAATCCATTTTAAAGTACATCACTACTTAGCCTATAGTTTAAAGATCAGTATTTGCATCAGTGCTTAGGAACATCCTGTTTTTTTTTTTAGGACAGTCCTGGGTCTCGTGAGAGACATCTGGTTATCTGGTTTGACCCCCCACCCTTTCTTGTTACTTGCAACTCGGGGTACTTGTATCTGAATTCCTTGCTCAGGGGCAGAAAAGCCAGTTATTTTGCAATGAGGGTTCCTGTTAAGCTAAGCGAAATTAATTCTGGTGGTCCATTTTGGGCCTGTCCCTCACGGACCCTAGCTCGAGCTAGCAATAAAGGTCCTTTGCTTTGGCAAATTCTCACATGTGGAAGTGGTCTCTCTGCAAACGGGAAACCCTAAACCCGGGTACGACAATTTGGAAGTGGAGTGATAAGAGCAGAAGGGGTGGACAAGAGGCATGTGAGCTTTCTCATCTATACCATCATGAATGTGTTATGTATATTTGCCTTGTGTAGGACGAGAACCGTGTTCGTGCCTGTTAGAACCATACCGCAAAGTCTTCCGTGAGATTGGTTGTAGGTCAAGCTGAGTTGCTAAGGTGGCCTGGTAAGCATCGCACTGCTATGAGTGGGAATTTGTGTTAGTAGGTGTCAGGCTGACATGATAGCTCGGCTGTGAATTCATTCACAGTTGGCTTTGTTCGATGATGTGTGGCCATGAGCCGTGGCTGGTGCATGATTTTATAGTGAGGCTTTGACTGTGTGTAACTACACTCCCTAAGGCAGTGTGGCAGGTGGAAAAATCTGCACTGAGTGATTTTAGGTCTGCTGGGCAAAGGCAGATGGAACTAATTACAATTAAACCTCAGAAGGATCGTACGAATGAAGGATATGCCATGGAATCTATTAGTGGATTTAGTATTATTGTCATTTGTGTCATAGCCACCTAATTAAAGAGAAACTGATGCGCTCACTAAGGATTCAAGAATGGGTGGGGGAGTAGGAAGGGTTGCATAACGGGAAAGGACCCTGGTAAAGAGCTCAGGCCTTTGTTTTTGTTTGGGGAAACACGGGTTCAAAGTAGAGAGAGGGGGTGGTCTGACCTGGGTTTGAGATGAGAGGAGCGCCGCGTGACTACTGAAGAGGGGACGGCAGCCGCTCACGGCTGCGTTTCTCCAGGCGTCTGCCAGGATGCCTGAGGACAAAACAGAGATAGACAAATGGGACTATCTTAAACTAAGAAGCTTCTGCACCTCAAAAGAAACAGTGACCAAAATACAAAGACAGCCTACAGAATGGGAAAGAATATTCACCAAATACACATCCGACAAGGGGTTGATTTCAAGGATATACAAGGTACTGGTTAAACTACACAAGAAGAAATCACCCAACCCCATCAAAAAATGGGGCGAGGAAATGAACAGAAACTTTCGCAAAGAAGAAATCCAAATGGCAAAAAGGCACATGAGAAAATGCTCTACATCACTAATCATCAGAGAGATGCAGATCAAAACAACAATGAGATATCATTTCACACCACAGAGACTGGCCCACATCCACAAGAACAAAAGCAACAGGTGCTGGCGCGGATGTGGTGAGAAAGGGACCCTCCTTCACTGCTGGTGGGAATGCAGGCTGGTCCAACCCTTTTGGAAAACAGTATGGACGATTCTCAAAAAATTAGAATTCGATCTCCCATTTGACCCAGCTATAGCACTCCTGGGAATATATCCCAGAGAGGCAAAAAGGTATAGTCGAAGTGACATCAGCAATTGTTTGTTCATTGTAGCACTCTTTACAATAGCCAGAATCTGGAAAAAACCTGAGTGCCCGAGAACAGATGACTGGTTAAAGAAGCTTTGGTACATTTACACAATGGAGTACTATGTAGCTGTTAGAAAAGATGAAGTTATGAAATTTACATACAAGTGGTACTACATGGAAAGTATCATGTTAAGTGAAATGAGTCAGAAAGAGCGGGATAGACACAGAAAGATTGCATTCATCTGGGGAACATAAAGCAACAAAACGGGAGATTAACACCCAGGAAGGGCTCAGATTAGTACCAGGAATTTTGCTCCATGACTTGAAGGCCAGCCACATGTGCTAGGTGAGAAGGAAGCTCAGATAGAGAAGAGAGCACCAAATAAAGGGTGTTGTGAAGACCCTCCCAGGGTGGGAGAGACATGCTAAAAGTAGTCTATAGACCAAACATGATTGCCACTCAATGCCTCTCTGGCAAAACACAGTACCCAAAAGAAGAGAGAGAGAACAGAGGGGAATGCCCTGCCACAGTGGCAGGGTGGGACGGGGGGGGGGGGGGATGGGGGGGAAGGGATGCTAGGACCCGTGGTGGGGGAGGATGGGCACTGGTGGAGGGATGGGTACTTGATCATTGTATAACTGAAACCCAAGCACAAAAATTTATAAGTCTATAAGTGTACTTCATGGTGTTTCACTAATAAAAAAAAAATGATAAAAAAAAAAAAGAAATAAAAAAGTTGAGCCAAAGTTTGGAAGTTGCAAAAAAAAAAAACAAAGTAGAGAGAGATTTTTACTATGAATGGAACTATTCACGCGAGTCAGAAGAACTGGTTGGATTGGGAGTTGGGTAATGTTTTTTTTTGTTGTTGTTGTTGTTTTAATTTTTTATTAGTGAAACACCATGAGGTACAGTTGTAGATTTACAAATTTTTGTGCTTGGATTTCGGTCATACCATGATCAAATACCCATCCCTCCACCAGTGCCCATTTTCCACCACCAGGATAATATCCCTCCCCCCCATCCCCCCCATCCCCTCCTCCCACTGTGGCAGGGCATTCCCTTTTGTTCTCTCTCTCTCCTTTTGGGTGTTGTGATCAGCAAAAGAGGCATTGAGTGGCAAACATGTTCAGTCCAGTCTACTTTCAACCTGCATCTCCCCTCCTGGGAGGATCCTCCAAACACCCTCCATTTGGTGCTCCCTTCTCTATCTGAACTGTCCTTTCCCCTAGAATACCTGGTTGGCCTCTAAGCTATGGAGTAATCCTCCTGGTGTTGATCTCAGCTATTCTTGGGTATTAATCGCATACTTTGTTACTTTATATCCCCCAGATGAATGCAATCTTTCTATGTCTATCCCTCTCTTTCTGACTCATTTCGCTTAGCATGATACTTTCCATGTTGTACCACTTGTATGTAAATTTCATGACTTCATCTTTTCTAAGAGCTACATAGTACTCCATTGTGTAGATGTGCCAAAGTTTCTTTAAACAGTCATCTGTTCTTGGGCACTCAGGTTTTTTCCAGTTTCTGGCTATTGTAAAGAGTGCTGCAATGAACAAACAAGTGCAGATGTCACTTCGGCTACACATTTTTGCCTCTCTGGGATATATTCCCAGGAGTGGTATCACTGGGTCAAATGGGAGCTCAATTTCTAATTTTTTGAGGAACGTCCATACTGTTTTCCAAAAGGGCTGAACCAGTCGGCATTCCCACCAACAATGAAGGAGTGTCCCTTTCTCGCCACATCCGCGCCAGCATTGGTTGCTTTTGTTCTTTTGACTGTGGGCCAGTCTCTGAGGTGTGAGATGGTATCTCATTGTGGTTTTGATCTGCATCTCCCTGATGATTAATGATGTAGAGCATTTTCTCATGTGCTTTTTTGCCATTCGGATTTCTTCTTTGAGAAAGTTTCTGTTCATTTCATTGCCCCATTTTTGGATGGGGTTGGATGTTTTCTTCTTGTGGAGTTCAACCAGTATTTTGTATATCCTTTATATCAACCCCTTGTCAGATGTGTATTCGGCAAATATTCTTTCCCATTCTGTAGACTGTCTTTGTATTTTGGTCACTGTTTCTTTGGAGGTGCAGAAGCTTCTTAGTTTAAGATAGTCCCCTTTATCTATCTCTGTTTTCACTTGCTCGGCCAGTGGTGTGGCATCTTTGAAAATACCATTAGCCTCAATGTCATGGAGGGTTTTGCCAACTTTGTCTTCAATGTACCTTATGGTTTCTGGTCTGATGTTGAGGTCTTTAATCCATTTTGATCTTACCTTTGTACATGGTGTTAGGCAGAGTTCTGAGCCCATTTTTTTTGCATGTAGCCGTCCAGTGATGCCAGCACAATTTGTTAAAGAGGCTTTCCTTACTCCACTTCACGTTTCTTGCACCTTTATCAAAGATTAGATAATCATATGATTGAGGGGAGATGTCAGTGTATTCAACTCTGTTCCATTGGTCTGCAGTTCTGCCTTTGTTCCAGTACCATGCTGTTTTGATTATTACCACTTTGTAGTAAAGTTTGAAGTTAGGAGGTTGATTCCTCCCATTTTCTTTTTCCCAAGAATTGCTTTAGCTATTCGTGGGGCTTATTGTTCCATATAAATTTCAGGAGTGTTTTCTCCATTTCTTTGAAGAATGTCATGGGTATCCTTATAGGGATTGCATTGAATTTATACAATGCTTTTGGTAGTATTGCCATTTTGACAATGTTAAGTCTCCCGACCCATGAGCAGGGGATATCTTTCCATTTCCTCATGTCCTCTTTTATTTCCTGAAGTAGCGTTTTGTAGTTTTCTTTGTACAGGTCCCTTACTTCCTTAGTTAAGCTGATTCCTAGGTACTTGATTTTCTGGGGCACAATTGTGAATGGGATTGATTTTTTCATGTAGCTTTCCTCTCTCTCACTGTTTGCGTTAGGAAAGCCATGGACTTTTGGGTATTGATTTTATAGCCTGCAACTTTACTATACAAGTCTATTGTTTCTAGGAGTTTTTTGGTGGAGGTTATTGGGTTCTCTAAGTATAGTATCATATCATCTGCAAATAGTGAGAGCTTGATTTCTTCCTTTCCTACCTGAATGCCCTTAATATCTTTTTCTTGCCTAATTGCTATTGCAAGTACTTCCAGTACTATATTGAACAGCAGTGGAGATTGGGCATCCTTGTCTCGTCCCTGATCTTAGAGGGAAGGCTCTCAGTTTTTCCCCATTGAGGATGATGCTTGCTGTAGGCTTTTGGTAGATGGCTTTAACTATGCTGAGGAAAATCCCATCTATACCCATTTTGGCTAGGGTTTTCATCATAAAGGGGTGCTGGATCTTTTCAAATGCTTTCTCTGCATCTATTGATATGATCATATGCTTTTTATCTTTTCTTTTGTTGATATGATGGATTATGTTGATTGATTTCCGAATGTTAAACCATCCTTGCATCCCTGGGATGAATCCTACTTGGTCATGGTGTATGATCTTTTTGATGAGTAGTTGGATTCTATTTGCTAGTAGTTTGTTGAGGATCTTTGCATCTGTGTTCATCAGGGATATCGGCCTGTAGTTCTCTTTCTTTGTGTTATCTCTGTCTGCTTTTGGTATCAGTGTGATAGGAGTTGGGTAATGTTTAAGATCAATATTGAACTATGCAATTGCATGAGCCTTGGAAATTTTAAGATGAATGACACAGACTAGAAAGAATCTTACTAGTGTTTGTGATAGGAAGTGAGGCCTATTTAATCATTTAATCATTGCATTTAAGCATTTTTTCACTCAGTAAGTACAATAACTAAAGGTGGAACAAGTATGGTTTTACACTGACACTAATCACAAGGTCACTGTCATTGTCCTCCCATTGGTCATCGATTGTGCTCAAGTGGGCCCAGTAACGTCTCCATTGTGACACTTGTTACTGTGTTTGGTATATCGAATACGTCACGGGTAGCTTGCCAGGCTTTGCACTGCGGGCAAGATACTCTCAGTAGCTTGCCGAGCTCTCCGAGAGGGGCAGAGGAATTGAACCCGGGTCGGCCGGGTTGGCCACGTGCGAGGCAAATGCCCTACCCGCTGTGCTAACTACACATGTTTACGATAAAATTAGTATCGGGATATTAATACTTTTCCAGAATGGTAATTCTTTAAATTTTTAGTAAAATGAAATAAGCAAGTGGTCCTGACAAATCGCTTATGGAATGTGGAGTCAACTTGGGCATTGAATTGGACCAGATTTGAAATTCGCTCTGGATGCCACCCCCTCCCCCTGCCCTGGAATCTTGTCCAGTGGGAACCATGGGGGCTGGGGTGCCCCCGCTCTGCCAACCTGTCCCTCCCCACTTGGCTGGCAGTAGTATGCTGTCACTGGTTATGTGGTTGCCTCCCCAACACCCCCAATCAAGTCATACTGTCACTCTGTGCAGTTGGCCTGCATTGTCAAGTGAGGCCTGCAGCCACGAGTGGAGGCTAGCTGTTGGGAACTGAACCTAAACAGGACAGCATCTCACTGTCTTTCCTCTATCCAGAAGGAACTGCAAGGTTTTGGTTGGGAGCCAGATGGTGATTGACTGCTGAGATAAGGACATTCTCGGGATCAAAGATCACCCTGCCCGGAAGGATAGACAGAACTTACAGTCCATCTGGCACCAGGAAACCACCAGGCTGTGTTCCCTCTGTCCTCACATCATCCTCACATCTGCCCCTTGCAGATAACAGAAGGCCAGACCAAGCTCATGGGTCTCAAAGGTCTCTGTTCCCTTTTTCCACCCATAACACTGTCATAGCAAATCATTCATCGATTTGCTTGAGCGGGCCCAGTAACATCTCCATTGTGAGACTCGTTGTTACTGTGTTTGGCATATCGAATACGCCACAGGTAGCTTGCCAGGCTTTGCCGTGCGGGCGAGATACTCTCAGTGGCTTGCTGGGCTCTCCGAGAGGGGCGGAAGAATCGAATCTGCTCAGCCCAGCCGGCTGCATGCAAGGCAAATACTCTACCACTGTGCTGTCGCTCCACCCAAGACAATTTAAAATCCCACTTAATCTCTCCCAGGGTGCGGCTCTACCCCGGCCTCACCAGAGGTTCGTAAGGTCTGCCCAGGAGCTCACCCCAATAAGCTTCTCCTCTTTCTTCACTTTACTTGTCTGTCTACCATGCAGGGGGCAGGGTGATTTATCATTATCTCATCAGCTGGTCGCCATTTGGTACTGAGCAAACCTTACAATAATGTCTTTGCAATGTTTTCTTGAGTACACCTATTCTTTCTCATGTGATTTTTTTTTTTTTGGTGGGGATGGGGAGCTGGGGAATCATCAGTAGTGCTTTGGGCTTACTCCTGGCTCTGTTCTCAGGGGTCATTCCTGGCACTGCTCTGGGGACCATATTCGGTGCCACGTATCAAACCAGGGTTGGCCACATGCAACCCTATCCATCCTACTGTCTCTCCAGCCCATCCATGTGATTTTTTGTTTTGTTTTATTTTTGAGTCACAGCGATGATGCACAGGGGTTACTCCTGGCTCTGCACTCAGGAATTACTCCTGGCGGTGTTCAGGGAACCATATGGGATGCTGGGAATCGAACCTGGCTCAGCCTCATGCAAGGCAAACACCCTACCCGCTGTGCTATCACTCCAGCCCCCCATGTGATTTTTAAGATCAGGTTGTCATGTTTTATTTAAAAACATGTTGAAATTACACTGGAAATACGGATAAATTTAGAGGTGACAACCTCATGAAAATAGGCTTCCCAGACTTTAATATGATATATCTCTTTATTTCTTACTTTGTTCTTTAATTAATTTACCATTTTCTTCATAAACATTTCCTATATTTACATAAAATAGCTATGGGTTTTGCTGCCATGTATTCAATATGCCAAACACAGTAACAAGAAGTCTCAAAAAAATGGAGACATTATTGGGCCCACTCGAGCAAATCAATAAACAACAGGAGGACAGTGCTACAGTGCTACAATTTTTATCAGTGAAACACCATGAAGTACAGTTGTAGACTTACAAATTTTTGTGCTTGAGTTTCAATTATGGGCTGGAGTGATAGCACAGCGGTAGGGCGTTTGCCTTGCACGCAGCCAACATGGCCGACCTGAGTTCGATTCCTCCGCTCCTCTCGGAGAGCCCAGCAAGCTACCGAGAGTATCTCACCCGCACGGCAGAGCCTGGCAAGCTACCCATGACGTATTCCATATGCCAAACACAGTAACAAGTGTCACAATGGAGACGTTACTGGGCCCGCTCGAGCAAATTGATGAACAATGGGAGGACCGTGGACCATGGAGTTTCAATGATACAATGATAAAGTACCCATCCCTTCACCAGTGCCCATTTTCCACCACCACTGATCCCAGTATCCCTCCCCCCTCCAGCCCTCCATTCCACCCTGCCTCTGTGGCAGGGCATTCCCCTTTGTTCTCTCTCTCCTTCTGGGTGCTGTGGTTTGCATTGAGTGGTAATCATGTTCGGTCTATAGTCTAGTTTCAGCATGCCTCTCCCATCCTGGGAGGATCCTCCCAACACCCTTTATTTGGTGCTCCCTTCTCTATCTAAGCTGCTTTTTCCCCTAGCATGTGCGGCTGGCCTCCAAGCCATGGAGTGAACCTCCTGATACTTATCTCGGCTATTCTTGGGTGCTAGTCTCCTATTTTGTTACTTTATGTTCCAGATGAATGCAATCTTTCTATGTCTGTCCCTCTCTTTCTGACTCATTTCGCTTAGCATGATACTTTCCATGTAGTGCCACTTGTACATAAAGTTCATAACTTTATCTTTTCTAACAGCTACATAGTACTCCATTGTGTAGATGTACCAAAGTTTCTTTAACCAGTCATCTGTTCTCGGGCACTCAGGTTTTTTCCAGATTCTAGCTATTGTAAACAGTGCTGCAACGAACAAACAAGTGCAGATGTCACTTCAACTATACTTTTTTGCCTCTCTGGGATATATTCCCAGGAGTGGTATTGCTGGGTCAAATGGGAGCTCAATTTCTAATTTTTGGAGAATTTTCCATACTGTTTTCCAAAAGGGCTGAATCAGTCGGCATTCCCACCAGCAGTGAAGGAGGGTCCCTTTCTCACCACATCCGTGCCAGCATCGGTTGCTTTTGTTCTTTTGGATGTGGGCCAGTCTCTGTGGTGTGAAATGGTATCTCATTATTGTTTTGATCTGCATCTTCCTGATGGTTAATGATGTAGAGCATTTTCTAATGTGCCTTTTTGCCATTCGGATTTCTTCTTTGAGAAAGTTTCTGTTCAAGAAATTTTTTATTTTGTATTTTCTAAATGTTAAAATAGTTGTAGACTCTTAACACATTTCAAAAATAGCACAGGGAGGCATCATTGGAACCAACCCTAAAGGAATTAAGAGCTGGACTCAGAATTAAAACTGACAAACTTCCTCTGGATTTGGGCTGTTGAGACTGTAAGGAATGTTCTATTTCCCCCCAAAACCTAAACAAGACTGATGTAGACTCAACCCTTTGTCGGGATCTTTAGATTAACAGATACAGTGATACATGCTTGCACCAGAGAAACATTCACGAGGGAATTACGGACTTCTCCGACTCTTGTCGGTGGGCCTCACGGGTGGTTTATGTGAAGCAGGAAGGAGAAAGATGGTCACTTTCTCCGGATTCGCCTCTGCCACCCGGGACTCAGGGTTACTGGATTCTTGTCTCGCCTTACAGAAAAAAGTTTCATGAGTAGACAAGCAGTGAAGTAAAACAGATTTTTATTTGGAGGTTTTGAAGGGAAGGAGGAAGAGAAAGTGGGAGAGAGTGGAGAGTAACATGCTCAAGAGAGAATGCAGGTTTCTCGGAGTGCAGAGAGAGCCCCTACACACACCAGCATTAGACAGGAGAGCATGAAAGTACACATCTCAAGAGGGGAGATGCGGGCAACACATGTGCTCACGTGACACATATGCTCGGCCACATGGGCACAAGCAGCACATGGGCTCAGGCAGCATCTGCGTGCCCTTCCTTTGTTCAAGGTGGTCTTTATAGGATTCCGCCAATCTTCCCCCTTGTGGGGCTTCTACTTAGGTAAGAGTCCATTGCTAGGGAGGTTGCCAAGGAGGATGGGGTTGGGAGTGGTGATAGTCTTCTTTGAAACTCCTTTCCTGGCCTTTCGTTCCTACTGGAGCTTCTGTTGGAGGGGGTCCTGCCTCTTCAGGGTCCATTGCTGGCACCAGGTGGGGGTCTTATCAGGCCTTAAGTTCCTGTTTTCTGCAAGGTTTGCAACTTCAGAGCTACGACTTTCCAGGAAATTTACTGCCATCGCCTAGGGAGGGGCCTTTCCTATCTGCCTGCCTGCTTACACCAGATGAGGACCCCCCAGGGAATTACAGACCACTGTCACTTTCCAGAAAAGATCCCAGTGCTCTTTTCCTCCAGAAACTGGTTTCTTGGTCTAGGGCAGGAAACACAGCCTCTGGGCTCTGTGTTCACCTCCTTGCTCTCTCTACAGGTAACTCTTCCTCTACCCGTCATTTTTCCTCTAGATTGATTTGAGCAGACCAGATGTGTAACCAGACCTTTAGAATTACACTGCTTTCTTTGTTGCTTTTTGTTTGCTTGTCTGATGGTTTGGGGGATGGGGTGGGGGAGGGAAATGCTCAGGGATTACTCAGAGTAATCCTGGCTCTCTGCTCAGGGAAGGGACCTACGAGGGCCCACCCAACTGTGGCTGTGTACCAGGTCGGCCCCTCCCATGCTGTATTTCCCAGCCGGCACTGTGACTCTGGAGGAGGCTGTCATTGGTAGGTTTCTGTTCTGTGTGTATTGATCTCAGGTCCAGCTGGGCTGAGTAGCTGATGAGAGCTTCTGCGGTATTTATGTATTCACTCCTGTTTCCTGCAAACATTTCCCATTTCCAAAAGTGTTTTTCTTTCATTTTTGCATTTCCTTCTTTTTGCTTGTTTTGCTGATTTTTGCTTTTTTTTTTTTTTACGAGATTTCCTCCAGTATAATGTTAAATAGAAATAGTCAAAGGCACATTCCCTGTTTCTGAGGCAGGAGGCAGATAGGGAAGGGCCCCCCAGGGCAATGAAATTCCTGGGAAAATAATGAAACCAATAGCCCTATAGTGGAAGTCCACCTGTGGCCACAGGCACTGAGGCCTGATGAGACCTTATCTGGTGCCAACACAGATCATAGAAGGCTGGACGCCCTCTGGGAGAAGCTCCAGCAGGAACAGAGACCAGGAAAGGAATTTCAAAGGCCATCAAAGGCTCCCAGCTCCAGCTTGGCAACCACCCTAGCAATGACTCTTACCTAGGTAGTGTAGGATAACATTGGTTTGTCCTTTCTCCCTTGCCACAGGGAGCTTAGGTTTATCTAAGCGTAGGTTAGCTTAGGTTACACCCATCACAGTGCTCCCGAGTCCCTCCCATTCCTTTGTGTGCTTATCTGTAACTTCTCTGTGCTCTCTTCCCCGACTGGTCTATCACCTTTTCCCCCTAATCAGACTCTGTTAACTTGTAAGGTCAGATCCTTCTAAGGATACTAAACTTGCATTGTAGGTTAATATTGCCTTTCTCCTCTCCTTATATCTCTTGAATAGTTTACGTTAAAGCAATATCCTTTTTGTATAGACATAGGAAGACAGTTAATGCTATGCTTTTGGAACTTGAGAATTAATTGACCGCGAAATAATAATTCTCTCCTGAACATCTGCGCACTCAATTTACGCCTCAGTTGCCCTTAGTCCCTAGCACCCCAAAAGCAGGGTCCTGATGAGGGACTGAATGGACCCAGGGCAAGCTGTGAAGCTACCCTGGCATCAAAATGGGCCAGGC
The DNA here is from genome assembly GCF_029834395.1 of Sorex fumeus. NCBI lineage: Eukaryota > Metazoa > Chordata > Mammalia > Eulipotyphla > Soricidae > Sorex > Sorex fumeus. The sequence continues at coordinate 3,199,439 of NW_026606098.1, read as the reverse complement.
CAAAGCGCCACAATACTCAACTATAAGTTAAGAGCATGGTCATAGACAGATGCTTTGTTCAGAGAGAGGCTTTCTTCCTACATGGGTGCTATTGAGTTAAAACAGTGAAAAAAGTAAACAACGGCAGTGGGGGGGCGGGGAAGGGCGGGAAGCCCCCAAACTGGCTTGTATGAAAATGTTCTGGGGTAATAAAAGTAAGAGGAGAAGCAAATCAGCTTTGTTTGTTGAGTAGGTTAACTGGAAGTTTCCTGACCTGAGGTCCGATTGGTCCGCACCTGGCTGGCACACCCAACTATAACCATTCACTTCAGCCTAGGATGGCCAGTATTTGGATTAGTTATGACTCCTCTTCCCTAAAGCTTCCTAATATTTTTTCAATTATATCATGCAATTTCAGTCATTTTATTTGAACTTGCATAATAGCCTGTATCACTGTCATCCCATTATTCATCAATTTGCTCAAGTGGGTACCAGTAATGTCTGCATTCATCCTAGCCCTGAGATTTTAGCAGCCTCTTCTTACTCATCCTTCCCAACACTGCCACATTGGAGGCTCTTTCAGGGTCAGGGAAATGAGACACATCGTTGTTACTGTTTTTGGCATATCGAATATGCCATGGGAGCTTGCCAGGCTCTGCTGTGCGGGCAGGATACTCTTGGTAACTTGCCGGGCTCTCCAAGAAAGAGACCTAGACTATAAGAGGTCTTGCGGCTGAGTTTGCAGGGCCCCGGCATAATAGCCTATTGTAAAGAAACCCCTGTAGGATAACATTGGTTTATCCTTCCTTCCTGGCCCCGCAGGATGTAGGATAACATTGGTTTGTCCTTTCTCCCTTGCCACAGGGAGCTTAAGTTTATCAGGTTACATCCATCACAGTGCTCCCGAGTCCCTCCCATTCCTTTGTGTGCTTATCTGTAACTTCTCTGTGCTTTCTTCCCCAACCGGTCTATCACCTTTTTCCCCTAATCAGACTCTGTTAACTTGTAAGGTCAGATCCTTCTAAGGACACTGAACTTGTAAGTTAAATATTGCTTTTCTCCTCTCCTTTTTTTTTTAAATTTTTATTAGTGAAACACCATGAGATACAGTTGTAGACATACATTTTTGTGCTTGGATTTCAATTATACAATGATCAAATACCCATCCCTCCACCGGTGCCCATTTTCCACCATCACGGGTCCCAGTATCCCTCCCACTCTCCATCTCCAACATCCCACCCTGCCTCTGTGGCAGGGCATTCCCTTTTGTTCTCTCCTTTTGGGTGTTGTAGTTTGCAAAAGAGGCATTAAGTGGCAATCATGTTTTCTCCTCTCCTTATGTCCTTTTGCATTGTTTACTTTAAAGCAGTGTCCTTTTTGTATAGACATAGGAAGACAGTTAATGCTGTGCTTTTGTAACTTGGGAGTTAATTGACTCCAAATAATATTTACTCCTGGACATCTGCTCACTCGACTTAAGTTTCAGTTGCCCTAGTTCTAGCACCCCAAAGCAGGGTCCTGACGAGGGACTGACTGGACCCAGGGCAAGCTGTGAGCTACCCTGGCATCAAAATGGGCCAGGCCAAAGTGCCACAATACTCAACTCTAAGTTAAGAGCATGGTCATGGTTAATGCTGTCATGATCCAAAAAGTAATGATGAGATTAGAACCCTGCAAGGGTTAGGAAAGACTAATCTGGCTTGAGCACTATAGTCTGAGAACTATAGTGAGATGGCCCAAGGGGAGCAATCCTGTAAACTTAATGTATCTCTTACTGTGTCCATACAAAATGACTAATATTATCAATGTTTATATGTTTGTTTGAATGTTTATATGAGCCTCACATATGAGTGAACAATTCCTGGACTATATGGCCGTGAAAGTGGCCACATGACACATCATAAGACACTCTCTACCCATTTTTCATAATTGATGGGGTTCAGACAGTAGGCAACAAATCATAGAGGGAAATATTATATATAGATACCTCTCAGAGAGCCTGGCAAGCTACCTTGAGTATCCCTACCGCATGGCAGAGTCTGGCCAGCTACCCGTGGCGTATTCAATATGCCAAAAACAGTAACTATAACGGGTCTCATTCCCCTGACCCTGAAAGAGCCTCCAATATGGCAGTGCTGGGAAAGACAAGTATGGAGAGGCTACTAAAATCTGAGGGCTGGGATGAATGAATACATTACTGGCACCCGCTCGAGTAAATTGATGAATAACGGGACGACACTGATACAGTGATATATTCGTTGGACTAAGGAGAGGAGAAACACACCCATAGTTGGAATTTCAGTCTTGGGAGAGTTATCTTACTGAATGAGAACCTGTCCTAGAAGAAGCTTCCCTGAGGGAAGGACTTTACCTCTGTTGATTGTTGGCCACTGATATGCCAAACACAGTAACAACTGTCACAATGGAGATGTTACTGGGCCCCCTGGAGCAAATCAATGAACAGCAGGAGGACAGTGATAGTGACAGATTGTTGACCACACCTATGTGTGAGCCCCAACCCCTCCTGCTTTGGGATGTAACTAGGCTGTAAGAGTGGGCTGGGGGAGCCAGAACGAGAATAAACTGGCAGGGGGGGGGGGGGGGGAGGAAGAAGCAGGAGGAGAATCAGAAGAGAATGAAGATGGAAATGGAATAAACTGCAACATACACCAACCAGCCTGGCCCTCATTCCTTCCTTCGTCCGCCCATCACCATCAGCCTCCCCGGGGTGGGGGAAATGGCGTGAGACCACTGGACATGGGTGGAGAGAGAGAGAGAGAGAGAGAGAGAGAGAGAGAGAGAGAGAGAGAGAGAGAGAGAGAGATCCACCATGCAGAGGCCTTTCGTAATTTACTTTAGTAAATACACAGGTGCTGGAGGGACTGGAAAGATAGCACAGTGGTAGGGTGTTTGCCTTGAGCGCAGCCAGCCAGGCCGAGCTGGGTTCGATTCCTCCGCCCCTCTCGGAGAGCCCCGCAAGCTACCGAGAGTATCTCGCCCCCACGGCAAAGCATGGTGAGCTACCCATGACGTATTCAATATGCCAAACACAGTAACAACAAGTCTCACAATGGAGACGTTACTGGGCCCTCTCAAGCAAATACACAGGTAGCAAGCCCCGCGTGAAGCAGGTTGGAAAGACCCTATAAAAGGCAACTTGAACAAAGGCTGCTGTGCCCGTGGGCTGCAGCTGAGCATGGGGTGCTCAGACACACGTGTTCCTGCAGCGGCCCTCCTGAAATGTGCATTTTGGGAGCAGGCAGGCAGATAGGAAAGGACCCTCATGGCAAGGGAATTCCCGGGAAGTAATAGAACCGACTATCCCGAAGGCTGTCAGGACCCACCTTGTGGACACAGGCCCTAAGGTCTCAGAAAGCCTTTACCTGGGGCCAGCCTCGGACCCTGGGGAGGCTGGACCCCCACTTCCTATAGAAAGCTGAGCATGGTACACTCTCTTTCCCTCCCTCCCTTCCTGCTGGTGCCCAACCAGACTGTTAGGATGAGTCTGTGGAGACTGACCTGCAAACAGACAGGACTCTACAGACCCCATGAAAATGGGCGAGGTTCTGACTCATGTGTCCAGCTGGTCTGGAAAGGGCTAACACCTCTTTCCTGAGCTGCCTTTAGCCTTAAGTTAACTCTTAGTGTAACAAAGAAGCAGTCTTCCCTTCCTCACAGATGCCAGACCCAGCTTGGCTTTGAGATGCAGACATTCTCACACCCCCCTTGTCACTGGAAGTGGAGAGGAGAGGCTATAACCCAAGTCACCAGGACACTTGGCTTTGCATTCCTCTGGGAGGTTGTAACCATTTGGTTTGCATGATGGAACAATGTATGCCTTGATGTCCGGATGGTCCTCCTGTATCTCCTTTTGTCTCTGATTGGTGACTTCACTGTATTGAATATACCGTAGTAAATGGAGGCTCTTCCTTAGTCACAGGGCCAGAGGGAGTTCATGATCCTCCGTGCTTTCCAATTTCTCTCACATTCCTTGTCTCAGCACCTCTGACTGAAAAAATATTCACACAGCACCTCCCCTCCCTCAAAAAAATCTCCAAATAAAACGTTTTTTTTTTTACTTCACTGCTCGTCTTCTCCTGAAATTCTTCTCTGAGAGAAAAGCAGGAAGCCCACAGGCCTGGGTAAGCCCACAGCACTGACCTTCCTATCCTGCAACTGTGAGCCAGGCTCACAGTTCTAGATCTGCCCAGCCAGAACTGAGTGGCAGAGGGGGGAGACCCACATCACAGGACTCACCCGGAGACCCCACCAGTATCATTTCCTGCCTAATATCAAAGCAGAGGCTTCTCAGTCTCGGGACTTGTGACAATGTGTGGGAGGTTCCGTGTCCTCCTGGGCCATCACCGGGATGTAGGGACCACAGCAAGCATCTCCTCAGTTCGTACAGGAACACTTCCAGGCATCGCCAATGTCCTCTGGGGACAATGCACCAAGAAGCTGGATTTTGTGGTTGTTGCTGTGACTTTTCTTGTAACTAGGGTTTATGGTTGCAAACAACAGAAGCTAGTTTGGCTAAGTTCATGACAAAAGCAAAATTAAAGAGTTTCTAAAGGAATGGATGAGAAGAGATGGGGGTGGGGGGGAACAGGCTTAGCCTAGGCTCTGGATATGGGGACAAGGTGGGCCTCAGAGGGCACCAGGGCCCTGTGGCTGGAGGAGGGAGGGCAAGCCTGGCAAGGCTCTTTATCCTTTCCCTCCTCACACCCCCTGGAGTTAGAACCCCAGAGCTCTGCTCCCCATATTCCAAGGTGGGGGGACGTCCACCCCATAAAGAGATAAGCAACCAAGCTCATACTGCGTGTTTTTTATAAACACATAGAATCAAAGCTGAATTTTTACACTTTTTCCAAACACCCAATAAATATAGAAAACATGGGGGTGCGGGGGAAATGGCCTTCTTTTGATATTCTGCACTCCTGACTTTGACACAAGAATCCAAGTTGGTCCCATTCAGCTACAACACAGAACTAAGTCACCTGCAATGAATGTGCTCCTGAACCATTTTTTTAAAAAACATAACACTAAAGCACTGTCTTCCCGTTGTTCATTGACTTGCTTGAGCGGGCACCAGTAACGTCTCCATTGTAAAACTTGTTGTTACTGTTTTGGGCATATGGAATACACAATGGGGAGCTTGCCAGGCTCTGCCGTGCAGGCAGGATACTCTCAGTAGCTTACTGGGCTCTCCAAGAGGGACAGAGGAATCAAACCCAGGTCGGCTGCATGCAAGGCAAATGCCCTACCTGCTGTGCTATTGCTTCAGCCCTATTAAATATAACTAATATCAATATTAATCGACACAGGACGATTGGTCAAACAGGGTGGATGGTTCCCCCCGCTTCACTCCTTGTCTGCTCAATCGTGAGGTCTCCATGCTGGGCTGATATGCAGTTCCGTGTCCACTTCCTTGACCTCGTCCTTGACACAGTGCAAAGTGCACTTCCTGATCTCATCTTTGACACAGTGCAAAGTACATCTGTTCAATCTCTAGTCCTCCATTCTCCGGAGCAGAATCTCACTGCAGGGAGGGCTCCTGGCTCGGACTACCTCTTGGTCTGGGGGTTCCATGCACCGACTCCCCCAGAGTGGCAGGAGCTGTGGTGATGTGCTGGCCACATACTGTCTGCCCCAGACAATGGCTCATTGTTGGGAGCAGAGGGCAAAGACAGCAGGATGGGGGAATATGGAACAACGCAGCCAACGAATACACTCCACTGTGGAACACACCTTCCTGCTAAGACTTAAGGGGATGATGTCTGATGAGCCTGAGATTTATTTTTTAGTTTCTTAAAAATGAGTTTGGGTGAGCCCAAGAGAGCTGACTGGACGGGCACAGGCTTCGCATGCAGGAAGCTGGTTCAATCCCCCAGGATGGTATAGCTACTCCTCTCTCCCTCTCACCCCTTGCCCCCAGCACCTTCAAAAACACCAAGCCAGCGCCAGCCCCTAAGCCGCACCAGGTGTGGTTCCAAAAAAAATGGAGAAAAATAAAACCCACTAATTTGGAGTTTTCAATATTCCAGTGGGCCAGCACGAGGCTGCATCTTGGTGAAAATCCCAGAGTGATTCTCCATCCAAGTCTTGAAGCAGAAAGAGGAGAAGAGACAGTTTCTTTTCCCAGAGATGCTGCCCCTGAGCCATCGGCCAAATCCCTCCGTTCCCCTGAGCCGGGGTTCTCATCTGTGATGGGTGGGGGTGGGGTGGGGTGGGGGGTAGTCTTGACTGTTTATAAACCTCACACAACGGCTCTGTTTTCATCTTCTCCTGTTTGGATTCTCCCACTCCTGAGCTTACTAGTGTAGAAGCCCATCGTATGATTTTGAATAATGCCGTAGATCTAAGAATCTCTCCCAGAGTTCCAGGAAGAGACAGGGGGACACGAGCCAAAACCTGAGCTGGTGGATGCTGGGGCCAGGTGACAGTACAGTGAGGAAGGCACTTGTCTTGCCCAAGACAGACCTGGGTTGAATCCCCAGCATCCCACATAGACCCCCAGGCCCACCAAGAGTGATTCCCAAGAGAAGAGCTGGGAGTAACTTCTGAGAATCACTGGCGGTCACCCCCAAACAAAAGCAGAGCTAACGGACAACCCCAAGGTGCCTGGGTTCGTGCCCTGATCTCTGCGAGAACAGTCAAGTATGGACCATCCTTAGCTCTGACTTACAGACCTATCAGACCCACGTAGTTGCCTGCAAAGCAGAATCGGATTGAGTTTCCCAGAATGTGTCTTCAAAATGAGTGTTGATGTGTTAGCGATCTTCACCTAAGCGCTATGAACCCCTACTTCCCACCCGGGCACCCAGCCAGCGCCATCTTCAGAAGACGTTCTCACCCAGACTCCCAACACTGTCCCCAGAGGTGTCCCACCAATTACGGGGGGATAATAGAGCCGACCCATCCCCGCTCAAGAACCAGCTGGAAATAAACCAATAGCTCCTGGGCTCAGCCTGCCCCAGGTGCCAGGAGCACACGGGAACTCACCCTCAATGACTACCTTTACAGAGAGGCTACTTCCATCCCCAAATATAGTGGTGCACAACACAAGGCCTAGAGGACTAAGGACCACCCAGGTGACGAGCGTTTGCAGAATAAGGGCTCAAACCCAGATGTCCTTGGCCCCAATGCCAGGGGTCAGCCACAGTGCTGATGCAATGAGCTGGCCTGGTTTTCTCTCCTTAATGGACCCCTCCGGCCCAAGAGCGAGACCTCCCCCACTGAGTTCTGTTCCCTAACTCCTTTGCCCTGGCTTCACCGTCCAGTGCCCAGTTCCCTCCTGATACAGAGGGTGTCTAGCCTAACTGACTCCATGTCTACATCCTCTAATCCCTGCACGATCCAGAGGCGGTAGGTTTCTGCAAGTAAGTCAGCCTGGTTTTTCCCCACTGCAGAGGGACCACTATGCCCAGCTAGAGCAGAGAGGGGCATGGGTCCTGAGCTCACAGCAGTGGTCACTGCAATCGCTGAGTGTGTGGATAGTCTTACTATGCATGGCAGATCTCTGCCTTCCGGGGAATTTCTAGCTCAAAGACCACCCATGTGTGTGACTGAATGCAGAGTCACCAATTTTTCTAGGGTGAGACACCCAGTCTTTTGTAGGGTGCAAATCTCCCCCACGCACAGTTACCTGGACAATAATCACAGATGTCAAGCCTTCTGCAGGGTCACCGGCACAAGCTCCAAGACCCTGGAGAGGCGGAGTCCGCAGACCCACCCGGGACTCGGGAGTGCGCGTGAGAAAGAGAAAGAAGGGCCCACACCGCAGAGGCTGGCCCTGGGGGAACCCTTCGAGTTTGGGGCTAAGAAGATGCTGTTGATATAAAGTATAAGAGGCAAAGCCCAGGCCAAGTATATGATGCTCCTGAGTTCTGGGGAAGGTGAAGGGAACAAAGGCTTCCCGGGCCCCTGGGTCATAGCCCAGGGTGCAAGCAGGTAACTGAAGCTGAGACAGTCCAATGGGTGAGCTAGAGGTGGTTGCTAGGGGCTGGAGCGATAGCATAGTGGGTAGGGCGTTTGCCTTGCACACGGCCAACCCGGGTTCGATTCCCAGCATCCTGTATGGTACTCCAAGCACCACCAGGAGTAATTTCTGAGTGCAGAGCCAGGAGTAAGCCCTGTGCATCACCGAGTGTGACTCAAAAAAGAAAAAAAAAGAGAGAGATGATTGATAAACATCCCCCATCTCCCACACCCCATCATGCCCAAGTCTGCGCCCCTGCTGCTGCCACCTCTCGGCCCCCTGGTCTGACTCCACTGGTCTTCTCAGTACCAGGGGACCCCAAATCACAGTAACTAAACTTAAATGAGCCTGTTGAGAGGCAGCTGTGGGCAGGGAGGGGCGCATGGGGACCAAGGGGGAGGGATTGCTGTTGGAACACCGTCTGCCTAAAGCTCAATTATGGACACATTTGCAAATCACAGTGACTAAATCAAAAATAATTATAATTTGAAAGAAAAAACTTTTTAAAGAGATCACTGCTAAAAAGCTGGAGAAATCGTAGAGCGGGCAAGGGCACTCTAGTGGCAGGCCCGGGTTCCATCCCCAGGATCCAAACCCTGCTAGGAGTGACCCCTAAGCAGAACCAGGATTCAGACCTGAGCAACGACCACGGTTGGCCCCCAAACCAAAACAAACAAAAAGGTCATGCCGAGACACGTTGTTCCCGTCACGTGCATCCATGCTACTGACACTGAGACAGGCCCTGAACGGTTCCGCTGAGCATTCGGAGATGGAAGAACAGGCATATCAGCATGTGACACAACTTAGCACTTGACCCGGAAAACCACACGTCAGCCTCGGGATTCCGATCTTCAGACGGGAACTGAGTGACACATTCAGAATCATGCCTTGGAAGACGCCACACTGCTGACCCGGATTTCAAACTATCACCTCCCAGCTCTGTGCTTGGGGCTCAGTCACCCCCCACCCCCCCGACAGTGCTTGGGGAACCGTGTGCAGCCTTCTGAGCAAGCCAGGCCTCTGCACACATGTGTGTGCTCCAGTGCTGTGAGTCTCTCTCCAGGCAAATTGTAAAGGCTTGTTTAGACCTTCCAGGACTCTGCACGTGGGCTCAGGTTAAGAAACATCCTCTTAGGGCTATTAAAACACACTGCCTCTCTGTGTTGTTTTTTTGTTTTTTTGTTTGTTTGTTTAGGGTCACATCCAGTGGTGCTCAGGGCTTACCCCTGACTCTGTGCTCAGGAATCACTCCTGGCAGGCTCTGGAAACCAGATGGGATTCCTGGAATGGAACCCAGGCCGATGGCATGCAAGGCAAACACCCTCCCCACCGTACCATGGCTCTGCATCTCACCTCTTTTTCTCATCTTGTTTATGGGTCACACCCAGCAATGCTCAGGGGTTACTCCTGGCTCTGTGCTCAGGAATCACTCCTGGCAGTGCCAGTCATGAAACCTGGGTTGGCCCTGTGCAAGGCAAATGCCCTCCTCTCTGTGCTATCTCCCCAACTCCCTGCTGTCTCTTTAAAAATTATTAGCTGTTACATGAAAAAGAAAAAGAATGAATTCGGACCTCTGTCTAACACCAAGCACAAAAGTCAGATCAAAACGGATTAAAGACCTCAATATAAGACCTGAATACATGGTACATGGAGAAAAATGTAGACAGAACCCTCCATGACACTGAAGCTAAAGGCATCTTAAGGATGAAACAGCACTGACCAAGTAAGTGGGAATATAAACAAATGGGAGGTCATTATACTAAGACGCTTCTGCACTTCAAAAGAAACAGAGACCAAAATACAGAAAGAGGCCACTGAATGGGAAAATTCATTGACCCAGTATCCATCATCTAGGGGCTTAAAATCCAGGCTATACAAGACACTGGTAGAACTTAACAAGGAAAAAAACCTCCAACCCCATCAAAAAAATGGGGGGGGGGGGGGTGTGAAGAAATAAAAAGAAACTTCCTTCAAAAAAGAAATACAAATGGCCAAAAGGCACATGAAAAAAATGTTCTACATCGCTAATCATCAGGGAGATGCAAATCAAAACAACAGTGAGATATCATCTCACACCACAGAGACTGGCACACATCGAAAGAACAAGAACAACCAGTGCTGGTGAGCATGCGGGGAGAAAAGGATTCTCTTTCATTGTTGATGGGAATGCCAACTGGTCCAGTCTTTTTTAAATCAATATGGGAATTCCTCAAAAAAAAAACTAGAAATTGAGGGGCTGGAGCAATAGCACAGCGGGTAGGGCATTTGCTTTGCACGCAGCCAACATGGCCGACACAGGTTCGATTCCCAGCATCCCATATGGTCCCCCGAGCACCGCCAGGAGTGATTCCTGAGTGCATGAGCCAGGAGTAACCCCTGAGCATCGCCGGTTGTGACCCAAAAAGCAAAAAAAAAAATAGAAATTGAGCTCCCATATTGTTCAACAATACCATTTCTGGGAATATATCCCAGGGATTTCAATAAGGCACAGTTCAAATGACATCTCCACTTGTATCTTCATTGCAGCACTGTTCACAATAGCCAGAATCTGGAAACAACCCGAGCGCCCGAGAACAGACGACTGGTTAAAGAAACTTTGGTACATGTACACAATGGAATACTATGCAGCTATTAGGAAAGATGAAGTCATGAAATTTGCTTAATAGTGGATAGACATGGAGAGTATCATGCTAAGTGAAATGAGTCAGAGAGAGAGAGGGATAGGCATGGAAGGACTGCACTCATCTGTGGAATATAAAATAACATAATATGAGACCGATGCCCAAGGACAGTAGATACAAGGGCCAGGAATACTGCTCCATAACTGGAAGCCTGCCTCATGAGCTGGGGGTAAAGGCAGCTGGAATAGAGAAGGGATCACTATGTCAATGATGGTTAGAGGATCGCTGGGGATGGGAGATGTGTGATGAAAGTAGATAAAGGACCAAACACGATGGCCTCTCAGTATCTGTATTGCAAACTATAATGCCCATAAGTGTAGAGAGAGAGTAAAAAGGAAGGTGCCTGCCACAGAGGCGGTGGGGGGAGGGATTGGAATGGGGTGGGGGGGATGCTGGGGACATTGGTGGTGGAAAATGTACACTGGTAGAGGGATGGGTGTTCGATCACTGTATGACTAAAACTCGATCATGAAAGCTTGTAACTGCATCTCACGATGATTCAATAAAAAAAAAATATTAGCTGTAGGTTACAGTTTAAGAGAAAATTTTCATAATTTATTTATTTTGGAAGCCAAAACAGCTGCATAAGCTTATTTTGTTTCATGTTTTGCACAAAAGCAAGAGGGACTCAGAGAAAATTGACATGAAAATGATCCATGTTTACATTTAAAATCCATTTTGGGGGCTGGAGTCATAGTACAGCCTGGAGGGCACTTGCCTTGCCCATGGCCAACCCAGATCCCTTCCCCCGAGTCCCTGAGGGTCCCCTAAGGCCCTAAGAGTGACCTCTGTGCACTACCAGGGGCAGCCCAAACCCCAGAAACTAAACATCCATTTCAGAGCAGCATGGCCGGGAGAGCACTGGCCCCTGAGCTGGGTCCCGGCACCCCTGTCTCCCACAGGGCTCACCAGCCGTGACCAGGGCCCCCAAGCACTGCTGGGAGCCCCCGGAGCCCACTTCAGAGCTCCACCTTCAGGGACTAACTGGGGCAGAAGTTGGGTCATTCCCCTGGAGTCACCCTCAGCACAGGACCAGGACGTGGAGGCACCTCCCGTCTTTGCTGGGCCCGGTTCCGCACACGTCGGTGAGACAGGAAGTGCATGTGGTCAGCAGGACAGGCCTGGACACTGCATCCAGGAGAGCCCAGATGAGCTGCAAACACAGGGGCCGAGAAGAGGCAGAGACGTGGGAAGGTCCCAGGGCAAGCTGGGGAGGAGGAGGGGGAGACCGGGCTGGGCCGACTGGGGAGGGGGGGCAGAAGGAGCCAGGGGTGGCTCAGTCTGTGTCCCCAGCGCGTGTCCGCTTAAGGGGCAGAGTGAGCTCAAGCAGAGAAGCCAGATGCCACCAGCCGAGTCTGGTTTTCTTGTCTCTTTCTACATCAGTGGCCAGGGGCTGTGTGTGGGGTTGCGACAAGGTCCTTTAAGAGACCCTGTGAAGGTGCAGTAGTGCGAATTGATGAGGGGGGATGAGGCAGGGTGGTCTGCACGGCTTAGCAGCATGTCCTTCCCTGCCCACCCCCCAAACCCTGAGACAGAGGGCACCGATGCCCAGGGCGGGGGCCTATAGCCATGTCAACCCTGCCCTGCCCCATTCAGCTTCTGCCCGGCCCACCCCGATCTCTGCAGCCAGAGAGGCTGCTGTCAGTGCAGACCTGAGTGCCTGGCCGGGCTCTCCCCAGCAGAGGCAGGGGCTGGGGGACAGCCCCATGGCACACGCCTGGCCCGGTTCTGTTGCGTCCCTGAGCCCCCCCCCCCACCCCACCCTGCATGAAGCTAACTGCCCTCCGGATTCTCACGCCAGGAGGTTGCTTTCCACCCATCTTCACTGCATGTCTGAGTGAAGAGTAGCGAGAATGTGCATCACCGGAAAAAAGTCATTTTGAGGGGTTTGGGGGCCCCCTGCAGCGGTGCTGAGGGGTTTGGGGGCCCCCTGCAGCGGTGCTGAGGGCTTACCAGTGACTCTGAGCTTAGGGAACACTCCTGGTGGGCTTCGGGAGACCAGCTGGGGCACCAGGGATTGAACCCGGGTCGGCAGTGTGCAAGGCAAACGCACTCCCCTCTGTGCTATTGCTCCACCTTGGGAAAAATGGGGGGTGGGGGGTTTGGGGGTGCACCCAACAGTGCCTGGGGGTTTACTCCTGGCTGCGTGCTCAGGGATCACTCTTGGTGGGGCCCAAATGTGAGGTACCATGTGTCCCCCCCATCCCCCGCTATGGGCGACATTCAATGAATGTGCTAATTCTTTACACACGTCAAGTACAGTGGGCACTTATGACTACGGTGTATAAACACCCCTTCCACCACCCCCTCTGCACCCAGGGGAGTCCAGGGGAGTCCTTGGGGGCATCTCAGCATTACGGATCCCCCTGGGCTCCCTCAGAGGTGCTATCCCAGGGAAAGGCCTCTCTAGGTGGGGCCCAGACACATGTGCTCGGGGCATCTGGACAGATTTTCCCTGAGGTCCCGAGGGTGCAGCTGCTGTCGGGGACTCCGGGAGGGCTCTGGGCTGCCCTGATGGGGGGGGGGGACAGTGACTCGGCGTCCAGGTGGGTGCACCCCAGCGGGCATGCACAGTGCCCCACTACCAAGCACAGGGCAGGGAGGAGAGCGGAGGGCATCCCCCCCCCCCGGGAAAGGACAGAGGGCGTGAGGATCAAGGCTTCCCTCTGACCAGTCCCTGCCCGGGGGGAGGTGGACGGGTCATGATGCCCACTGACAGCCCCGCCTTCCTCCTCTGCTCCAGCCCTCGGGGGGTCGGGGGTCCAGGGACAAGTTCTTGTGCCTCTATTGGTTCCCCTGGGGGAGGATGATGGCCCCATTTATGGATGTGACCCTGGATGAAGGAAGTGCAGAAGCCCCCAAACCCTCATTGCTCTCCTAGAGAGGATGGGCATGGGGTGGGGGGCGCTCACATCCTCGTGTCCAGCGGCAGGGCAGTCACCCCCCCCTCCCGGGACAAAGGGTGCCCCGCCCCCTGCACCCTCAGGCCCAATGAGTCACCAGCTCCCCATCTGGAGATCTTGTCCTGAACCACCAGCTCGGAAGCCAGGGACACGTCACGGCGGGCACTCCTGTCCCCGGGAACTCTCCATCGCATCCCAGTACTTAAGGATGTCCTGAGGCTTCACGTAGTGACAGGCTACAACCCGGCGGAAGCGGCAAGGCGAGAAGGGGAGCCCACCGGGGAAAAAGGTCTGCTGGGAGTGCAGGGGCTCGGGCACGATGCCCACCCGCTCCAAGCACAGCCCCACAAACACGTCCTCCAGCCGGATGAAGGGGACGCTCTCGGACACGTTGGCCACCAGCGTCGCCACGTCGCTGGAAAACACGTAGCCGGTGCCCGAGCAGAAGGGCGGGTACCGTTCGCCCGGGTACTCCTGCTTGCTGACAAACCACTTGTTGTACTTGTCCCGGATGGGTAAGTCGTGCATCTTCAGGAAGCCCGTGAAGAAGCGGCTGGTCCGGTTCTTCTGCAGGAGCAGCTCCACCAGGTAGGGGACGTTGATGAACATGTCCGTGTCCGTCTTCATCACGAAGTCGGCCTGCGGGCAGAAGTGCTGGACCCACTGTATGCCCATCATGGTCTTCAGCGTCAGGTTGGAGTAGACGTCCAGGAAGTCCTTCTGGATGAGGTCACCGTGGCGCTGGCCCTCCTCGGCCAGCTGGGCGCGCACATCCGGCCTGGCGGGGTTGCCCAGGAGGAAGAAGGACCTGACCGGCCTGCCCAGGGCCGTCCGGATGCCGCCCCACGTGCGCCGGATGATGTCGCGGGTGGACGCCTGCTCAGGCGACGAGGTGACCAGCAGGAGAAGGAAGGGTGCATCCTGCCCGCAGTCCACGACCGGCAGCTGGAGGAACTTGCCGTGGTCCTTCTGCAAGTGGATAGGGTCTTCCCTGAACAGCGTTAAGCTGCCCGTGCTCAGGTACAGACAGACAGCTCCCAGCACCACCAGACACACGTACAGCGGCCTCAGCTTCATGAGGGTCATCTGGAAGCAGCAAAGCAATGGGTCAGGCCCGGGCGGGCTGCAGAGATGGCGCGGAGTGTGTGACTCTGCTCAGGCACCTGTGTGGCCCCACCGTCATCTGGGCGCAATCCTTGAGCTGTGGCCCCCAAACACGCAAACCAGCAAACCAAACCCCAAAAGGACCCCACAAGGGGCAAAGCAGGTTCTGCTGCTCCCCAGGAGGGAATAGGTGGGTGACTCTGATCCCCGGGCCCTGTCACGGACAGCCTGGAATCTCTCCACATAGGAAGGGGAGTCCGGGAGGGCCTTCGATGCCTCACAGAGGGACGGCTCTGGGGGTCTCATGACAATCCTTCCACTCCCCCATCTCTCCCTCCTGCTGGGGTACAGCTAGGGGAGCCCAGAAGGCTGATCCCGGGGGTCCAGCCTCAAGAGTCAGAACATTCGTATCGTTCTCTGCCCCCGCCCCCCAAGCACCAATTTCTCTCTCCCTGAAAAGCAAAACCCAAGTTTTTCAATCTACAAAACTGCCTTGGAGTTCAAACCCAACCAACAGTGCAGATGACACTTATTTTCAGGTTGCCTTTTTTCAGTACTGTCTAATTTTGTTTTTTGGGGGCCAGGTGGATCACACTCAGTGGTACTCCATGGTACTGACTCCTGGCTCTGTGCTCAGGGATCACTCCTGGCAGTGCTTGAGAGAGCATTAGTGATTTCAGGGATGGAACCTGGACCAGCAGCATTGAAAGCAAGTGCTTTAACACCTGGACTATCTCTCTGGTCCATGAGCTAATGATTTTTACCTTTGACTGAACCATTTCTGTCACTCTCCAAACATCCAAAACTGAGCTGGGAACATAGCTCAAAGGGAGAGAAAGAAAGTAAGAAGGAAGGAAGGAAGGAAAGAAAGAAAGAAAGAAAGAAAGAAAGAAAGAAAGAAAGACAAAGAAAGAAAAAAGAGACGAAAGAGAGACAAAGAAAAAGAAAAAAGAAACAAAGAAAGAGACAAAAGAAAGACAGAAAGAGAAAGAGAAACAAAGAAAAAGAGATGAAAGAAAGAGAGAGAAAGAAAAAGAGACAAAGAGAGACAAAAGAAAGAAGAAAGAGAGAGAGAGAAAGGGAGACAAAGAAAGAGAGATGAAAGAAAGAAAGAAAGAAAGAAAGAAAGAAAGAAAGAAAGAAGGAAAGGAAGGAAGGGAGAGAAAGACAAAGAAAAAAGAGACAAAGAGCCGAAAGAAAGAGAGACAAAGAAAGAAAAAGAAAAGAGAGACAAAAAAAGAGATGAAAGAAAGACAGAAAGAAAGAGAGACAAAGAAAGACAAAGAGAGATGAAAGAAAGAGAGAGAAAGAAAAAAGAGACAAAGAGAGACAAAAGAAAGAAGAAAGAAAGAGAGAGAAAGGGAGGAAGGAAAGAAAGAAAGAGAGAGAGAGAGAAAGGGAGACAGAGAGATGAAAGAAAGAGAGAAAGAAAGAAGGAAGGAAGGGAAGGAAGAGAGCGAAAGAAAGACAAAGAAAAAAGACAAAGAGACAAAAGAGAGAAAGAGAGACAAAGAAAGAAAAAGAAAAGAGAGACGAAAGAAAGACAGAAAGAAAGAGAGACAAAGAAAGAAAAACAAAGAGAGATGAAAGAAAGAAAAAGAGAGAGAAAGAAAAAAGAGACAAAAGAAAGAAAGAGAGAGAGAAAGAAAGAAAGAAAGAAAGAAAGAGAGAGAGAGAGAAAGAGAGAGAGAAAGGGAGACAAAGAAAGAGAGAAAGAAATAAAGAAAGAGAGAGAAAGGGAGACAGAGAAAGACGAAACAAAGAAAGAAAGAAAGAAAGAAAGAAAGAAAGAAAGAAGGGAAGGAAGGAAAAGAAAGAGAGAAAGAGAGAGAAAGTGGGAGGGAGGGAGGAAGGGAGAGAGGGAGAGAGGGAGGGAGGGAGGGAGGGAAGGAGGGAAAGAGAAAGAAAGAGAAAGTGGGAGGGAAGGAGGGAGGGAGGGAGGGAGGGAGGGAGGGAAAGAGAAAGTGGGAGGGAGGGAGGGAGGGAAAGAGAAAGAAAAAGTGGGAGGGAAGGAGGGAGGGAGGGAAAGAGAAAGTGGGAGGGAGGGAGGGAGGGAGGGAGAGAGGGAGGGGGAGGGTAGGAAGGAAGAAAGGAAGGAAGGGTCCATGTTAACACTATAGTATTCAGAAAGTGGGTAACCAGGGGCCGGGCGTGAGTCAGCTGTTGGTGGGTGACCCACCTTCTCGCCACGTGTGAAGCGTGTCTGCAGGGTGGGTTCCTACAGGGCCGACCTTGACCACCCACACTCCAGCTCCCGGGTTGGGTAGCGCTGCCCTTCTTCTGTGGCTCTGGCTACAGGACACAGAGAACAGCGCCACTGGAGCCCCCAGCACCCTCGGCCTCCCCCATGCTTCCTGCTACCTCCCACCACTGGCCACTGCCCGGCCTCCCCTCTCCAAGAAGACCAAGGCCGGTCCCTCTGCAACTCTGCAGGAGGGCAATTCCCCGGCCCAGGATCTCGGGGTGGGGGGAGGGGGCACAGAGAGTTCCCAGCCTCAGTCCGCTTCCTCCTGCCCACAACTGACCTCTACCCCAAAGCCCACGGGGAAATCCATCCTGCTGCACGCAGGCCTGTCCACCAGACGTCTGATCCTGGCTGGAGTTAGGGGTACAGCAGGAAGAGTGAGGGGGGAGATGGGGAGAGAGAGAGGGAAGGAGAGGGAGGGAGAGAGATAGGAGAGAGAGAGAGGGAGAGAGAGATCAGAGAGAGATAGAGATAGGCGAGAGAGGGAGAGAGAGGAAGAGAGAGAGGGAGAGAGATGAGAGAGATAGGAAAGAGAGGGAGAGAGGGAGCCGTGCACTGGTGGAGAAGCGGGTCCCAGAACATTGCGTGACTGAAACCAATCATGAACAACGTTGTCACTGTGTGTCCCATGGTGACTCAATTAAAAAATTTTAAAATTCCAAAAAATAAAATACAAAGCAGATGGGCTCTTTGATAACGAGACTCTGTGGCAGTGCTCTGGCCCGGGCAGGCCACATTCCTGCAGGGTAGGGCAAGACACAGCACGCGGGCCTTGAGAGAGGACAGCCTGTGCTGACCCCTCAGCGAGGTCCCCTGGCCGAGGAGGGCTTTGTTTGAGTTGTTCTCGAGGGCAGAGTGAGGGGACGGAGGAGAGTCCCGTCTGGGGGGCGCTCCGCAGACAGAGCCAGGGACTCAGACATCCTCTATGGCAGAACCTCCATCACAAATTCTGAGAGTCACATTGGGCAGGGCTGGGGTGGGGGTGGGGGGGTGGCCCTGGACACAGGAGCTAATTCTGGCCATGACAGCAGAGCACTCAGAAGTGCTCAGAAGGGGCAGGTGCAAGGGTCCTGCAGTCACTGAGATCACAGCGCAGATCCAAGGGCCCTAGCACTTGGCTGGGACAGCGGGGAGGATGCTTGCTTTGTATGCCACTGACCCAGGTTCGATCCCACCATCCCATAGGGTCCCCTGAGCACCGCCAGGTGTAATTCCTGAGCACTGAGCCAGGAGTGACCCCTGAGTGCTGCGAAATGTAGATCAAAAATAACACCTTTTGGATAGACATAGAAAGATTGCATTCATCTGGGAAACATAAAGTAACAAAATAGGAGACTAACACCCAAGAATAGCCGAGATAAGTACCAGGAAGTTTACTCCATGGCTTGGAGGCCAGTCACACATGCTAGGGGAAAAGGCAGCTCAGATAGAGAAGGGAGCACCAAATAAAGGGTATTTGGGAGGATCCTCCCAGGATGGGAGAAGCATGCTGAAAGTAGACTATAGACCAAACATGATTGCCACTCAATTCCGTTTTTGCAAACCACATCACCCAAAAGGAGAGAGAGAACAAAAGGGAATGCCCTGCTACTGAGGCAGGGTGGGATGGGGGAGGGGGGGTGGAGGAACACTGGGACCCGTGGTGGTGGAAAATGGGCACTGGTGGAGGGATGGGTACTTGATCATTGTATAATTGAAACCCAAGCACAAAAATGTGTAAGTCTATAACTGTACCTCTTGGTTTGTCACTAATAAAAATTAAAAGAAAAAAATGAAAATGCCATAATCTTGGAAAGAATAAAATTGAAGATTAAAAGTTGGTTTTTTAAATGAAAAAAAAAAACACCTCTTTTTAAAGATAGCACAGCGGGTAGGGCGTTCACCTTACAAGCGGCCAACATGGCCGACCCGAGTTCGATTCCTCCGCCCCTCTCGGAGAGCCCGGCAAGCTACCGAGAGTATTCGATATGCCAGACACAGTAACAACAAAGTCTCCAATGGAGACGTTACTGGGCCCGCTCGAGCAAATCGACGATCAACGGGAGGGCCTTTACCTTTACTAAAATGGAGGCCCAGGGAGCTACTCGAAAGGCTAGAGCAGAGACCCTGCCAGGCTCAAAGCCCCAGGTTCGATCCCTGGCACCTGTAGTTCCCTGAGCACAGAAGGGAGTACTCCTGGAGCCCCTAGCAGCACGGGGTCAGACCACTGAGCTGCCCAGCCAAACTAAGTATGGCTAGAGTAGCCCCCCTGGGCTTCCTAAGAAAGGCTCGGGAGCCCCCCAAAGTGCAAATTCCTCCTCACGGGGGTTCTGTCTGCAGCCAAGAATCTGCATTCATACGTGACCCATGTGGTCCTGCTGTGAGCTGATCCCGGGGAGAAGATCACCAGTGCCTGGAGAACCCCCTCACCCCTGGCTTGTGGGCAGTTGTTGGTAGGACAGGAGAAAGGACAAGCGGTGGGGGGAGGGGGGGGCTGGGTCACTCACATACTGTGATTCAGTGATAAGGAATGTTCAAACAAGAAGCGCATGAAGGCACACGAGTTACTAAAGGCTAACAAAAAAACTTGAACTCATCATCCTGGTATTCTTGCGGAAGGGGAAAAAAAATCATAGTCAACGCACTGGCATCGCATAGATTAGAAATATAACCAGTATGGAATTGAGGGAAGTCAAGGGTAAGAACCGCTCTCGAGGGACCAGGAAGGAAGCTCCAGTCAAGTAAAACAATGATAGACTATAGACAGAACATGATTCCCACTCAATGCCTCTTTTGCAAACCACAGCACCCAAAAGGAGAGAGAAAACAAAAGGGAATGCCCTGCCACAGGGGTGGGGTGGGATGGGGAGATGGTGGGGGGGGGGGGGGGATGGGAGGGATACTGGGATCATTGGTGGTGGAGAATGGGCACTGGTGAAGGGATGGGTACTGAGTCATTGTATAACTGAAGCCCAAGCACAAAAAATTCTAAGTCTACAACTAATAAAAATTAAAAAAAAAAAAAAACAATGGTAGGCCGGAGCGATAGCACAGCAAGTAGGGCATGTGTCTTGCACGTGGCTGATCCGGGTTCAATTCCCAGCATCCCATATGGTCCCCCAAGCACTGCCAGGAGTAATTCCTGAGTGCAGAGCCAGGAGTAACCCCTGTGCATTGCTGGATGTCACCCAAAAAGATAAAAAAGGAAGAAAGAAATAAAGGAAAACAATGGCCAGACTTCTCTCCAGAGCTCCGGAAACCGGGCCAGTTTTCCTCCTGTTGTGTTCGGCCCGTCTTCACCCCTGATGCCGTCCCCACCGCCCCCCCACCCCCCACAGCCGCCCCAGCCAGTCCTGGGCCTTCTCACCCCATCCGCGCAGAGAGCAGGTACAGTGTCCCCTCCGCACGAGCTGCCAGGCCTGAGACCACAGTGGGCACGACCCTCACCCCAGGGCAGCCGTGGGCCAGGCTCCCAGGCCACTCCCTCAGCTCCTCCCCGGCCCGGCCACTGCCCGCCTGCCAGGGTGGGTCCGAACGCGGGGGCCAGCGCCAGCCTTCACTGCGAGACGGCTTTCCGTGCCAACCCGACCAGTGCCCAGGGACCCAGATATTTGGTCAAACACAATTCTGGGTGTGTGCGTCCGTGAGGTGATGTGGGGTGAGATGATCAGCAGGAGAATGAGCAGGATTTTCTGCATTTTTCTGCCAACGGGTATTCAGGCTGCGGCCACCAAAGGACGAACAGCCGTCCCCCTCTGCAGAGGGAGAAGCAGAGCTGGCCGCTCCCCTGCTCCCCACCAAGGAAGAGGGGCGCTCGTCCGGTCCCAGTTGGCATGTTTCCCTCCGCTGGTTTCAGAGGGCACTAAAATAGTGGGTTTTCCTGAGGCTCCAAGTTTGCCAGTGTTTGACCAGAATTACAGTGTCCCCTGCCTTGGCTCCCCAGTTTGGGTTACTGCAGTTCCCTGGGCTTCTCAGTCTCTATAACCACACGACCTTACAACGAGAGAGAGAGAGAGAGAGAGAGAGAGAGAGAGAGAGAGAGAGAGAGGGAGAGTTGGGGGAAAGAGAAAGAGGGAGAAAGGGAGAAGGACAGATAGGGAGAGAGAGAAAGAGAGAGGGAGAGAGAGGGCGGGGGAGAGAAAAAGAGGGAGAGAGGGAGACAGAGGGAGAGAGGGAGAGAGAAGGAGAGAGAAGGAGAGAGAGGAAGAGGGAGAGGGAGAAAGAGGGAGAGAAAGAGAGAGGAGAGAGAGAGATGTGGGTAGACTTACCTTTATACCCATGATAATAGATGGGTAGAAAGGTAAGTAGGTAGATAATTGGGTGTAGATAAATAATAGAAACAATAAATCCATAAATGACACAGAGATAACTATGAATAATAGATATTTATATTCGTAGATACATGATGGACGGATGGATGGATGGATGGATGGATGATGCTTCAGGAAGAAAAATTTTCCCATCTCAGACTAAGTAACCATTTTTAAACAAGAAATCCAAAAGAAGTATAAATTACATGTCAAAAGATGCCATTGGGGTTGGAGCGATAGCACAGCGGGTGGGGCTATTGCCTTGCACGCAGCCAACATGGCCGACACAGGTTCGAGTCCCAGCATCCCATATGGTCCCCCGAGCACCGCCAGGAGTGATTCCTGAGTGCATGAGCCAGGAGTAACCCCTGAACATCGCCGGGTGTGACCCAAAAAGAAAAAAAAATGCCATTGGGCAGGGCCGGAGAGATAAGAGGGGAGGACCCTTGCCTTGCACACAGCCAACCCAGGTTCTTTCCCCAACACCCCATATGGTTCCCCAAGCCCATCAGGAGTAACACCTGAGCATCAGTGAGTATAAGCCAAAACACAAAACAAAACAAAATTTTAAAAGAGCCAGAGTGAAAATATAGTGGGGAGGGAGCTTGCCTTGCACACAGCCGACCTGGGGTTCAATCCCCAGCATCCCATATGGTCCCCCAAGCCCCCAGGATTAAGCCCTGACAGCATACCACACTTGATGGGGTGTACAGTAGAAGGCAACCGACTTCTAATAAAAAAAAAATTAGCGGGGGGCTGG